>NC_056712.1:5438498-5440998 GCF_018831695.1 Puntigrus tetrazona | reverse complement strand
ATCATTTGATGTTTTCCGTAGAAAAAAGAAAGTGGTCCTGCTTTTCCGGGAAGTAATGCCACCCCAGAGCAAGGCAGGGACGCGTAACGCACTAATTACTGCATCGAAGCTTCAAATGTGGAAGATAAAAATGAGCTGCCAACACCTCAGCGATAATTTGGCTTTCAAACAGCACGCATCCATAGCGCTGGCCCGAGTCAGGAGCTTTTACTTCCACAGCATCACGCCTCAACCAAACCTGTCTGGAAGGAAGAGGAAGGCCTGACAGGCTTCAGTGACGGAGGACGGGTCAGAGCCCTCGTCGCTCTTTATCTATGTCTGCAGACACACGGGCAAGATAAGGCCCCTTACATTTCTTTTATATCACTCGCTTTTAAAGGAGTGTTTGCTGTTTTTACTGATGTTCAGAAAAAGTAAACTCGAAATGTGTTAAACAGATTTGAATTAACTTGATGTTTGAAATGTACTTCAAAATGAATGCTAAAGCTAAAGGGAAGATATTTTGAGCGAAACAGTGGAACAAAGACTCCTTCAATCAGAAAAAATACTGAATTTACCAAAGATTAGTGCTTTTCTAGGTTATCAGCAAATAATTCAAGTGTGATGAGCCGCTCATTTGCACTGAGGACATCACACCGAAGCCGACGGGAGAAAACAGAGCGTCAAAGCCAGTGTAAATTGGCGCAGAAAGAAAAGAAAAATAACTAAATGTGTGGCAAAATGGTTTGTTAAAGCAGTCGTGATGTGGCTTCAACAACACTACACCAAAAACAGTTCAGAACTCAGGACGTCCTTCTCACTGAAAAACAGAGCGTTAATTAAAAACAAGCGGCAAAACTCTCCGTCCTCCAGAACACCGGGATGCACATCGTTTTAAAAAGGTGATGTTTCCTGGTGCTCTGGAGCATGTGAACTCATGAGTGATGTATTAGTCACCCTGTTCACTGTACGCTCTTCTCAAATGCAATAAAAGCAGGCTAATCAGAAGAGCGGGAGAGAGCCTTAAAGGAGAAGCAGCTCAATTCATTAAAAACGATCAATGATAGAATGTAAAATGCTACTAAATTATGAGTAATAACTAATACGAGTGATAAGCCTTTTAAATAAGTGAAAATATCATTAAAAGCATGCAGTGTATCCGCTCAAGACAAACACACATCTGGTTCAATTCAGCATGGATCAGATACTAATGTAGTAGTTATTTTCTGCCAGGACACTGTTCAATAATTGCTGCCCTATCTTTCCTAGTGTAGGATGAGACAAAACGGTTTAAACTAATATACTTTAATGCTGTTTAGGACAGAGTAAATTCCTGTAGATGACAGACACGTTTTATATATTATGTGCATGTGCTGTTTGACATGTTTATTCCTCATGCCTGCATCCTTATCTGTAACTGGTGGAGTATGATATAAAGTTTTCTGATATATTTTGAATCCAAAATTGGAAGCCCTTCACCTAAAGACTAGGCCATGGAATAAAAAGAACACACATTTAATATTTATATATATAATAAATAATAAAGAAAGACACCTTGGCTCCAGCGAGAGACCCAGTGAGATGGCCACTCGAGCCCGCAGGTCCGGTCTGTCTTTGGGCCAAACATACGTCAACATGGCCGCCAGAATCTTCGAGGAGTTCACTTCCTTCAGCTGGAGACAGAAAAATATGCATTTTAACAAGGGTTCGTCAGAATAAAAATATTACTCTTCTATAGATTACATAGATATATAAAAATATTTTATTAAAAAAAAAAAAATATATATATATATATATATATATATATATATATATATATATATGAATATAAACAAATATTGTGATGTCAAACAAATCATAAAAATGGTTTCTTTACATAATGTGTGTGTGTGTACTGTGTACAAGTACACACACGCATATATATATATACTTAAGATAAAAGTGATATAAATATCATATTTGCATGCCGTTCCTTAACGAATGCTGATGACACGTTGCCATGGGAACATCCCAGCTGAAGATGAGGAAATGACATCGTTCCCTTTGATAAGTGCATTCCAAACGACTAAATAATGACACACACGCTCTGCTCACTAGTCCTCACTAACAAGGGCATGAGGATGATCACTTTGACTTTACCATGATACACCTAACGTCACACTCCTAATATGTGTGTGTGTGTGTGTGTACATATATATATATATATATATATATATATATATATATATATATATATATATATATATAGTTTTTTCACAATTTGAATTCTCTCAGAACCGGTGTTTTGATGTCCTATCTATTAGCAGCAGAGGGCAGCAGAGATCCACAAAGCCCTCTGTAATCCAGCTCCCGCTCACTCTCAAGCAAACCCACACACACACACACACACACACACACGAGACCGGACCCCCGACGCAGTCAGCAGCTCTGTGCAAGAGTGCAGCTGATGAAGCTTTTTGAAAGATTTCCATTAACAATATCAAGCAGGTGATGTGACTACAGTTCTGTGGACTAGTGTGAG
>NC_056712.1:5265998-5433498 GCF_018831695.1 Puntigrus tetrazona | reverse complement strand
TACCAGGTGATTTTCTTTTTTGTCTGGCAGACAGATAGAGAGCGGGTGTTTTTGCAGATTGTTAAATGATCAGCTAGACTATTGCTTTTAAATTTAGAACTGCAGATCATTATAATTTGGTTTTAAGACCTTTTCGTTCAGGCACAGACAGATATCATCTTGATTGGCAGTAATATTTGCAGATGTTATTTTGTATGCTGACTGCCATGGATGGATGGATGGATGGATGGATGGATGGATGGATGGATGGATGGATGGATGGATGGATGGATGGATGGATGGATGGATGGATGGATGGATGGATGGATGGATGGATGGATGGATGGATGGATGGATGGATGGATGGATGGATGGATGGATGGATGGATGGATGGATGGATGGATGGATGGATGGATGGATGGATGGATGGATGGATGGATGGATGGATGGATGGATGGATGATCTGTGCCTATACCTCTGCAAAGTTTTGGCATAAACTGTGTGTCGTTGTCGCCTCACACAGAACACAGAAAAATGATTTGATTATAGTGCCACCTGTTGGTCTAAAGTGATAATCGTATGGCAGAGCTTGTGTTTATAATTTCAAATACAATCCTACACTGGCATCAGTTATGCATTCTTGGAGTTGGTCTGATGCTCCATGCCATGCTTGATTCCCTCTTTCAATTAAAATTCCCCAGTAAACACTGCTTGAAACTATACGTTAATATGTATAATTGTTGACGGTGGTGCAATAGAGAAAGGTGGCTTTTGAACTGCATGGAGGTATGGTGAAGAAGAAACAGAAGAATAATATTAATATGTATAATATTCTAATATTTTGTCAGACAGATGGATAGATTGATTGTGTCCTTCAAAGAGAAGGAGGAGGTGGTGAGGACAGATAGAAAGCAGAAAGCTTTCCAGCTGACCTTTACTTTCTGTTCAACATTTCTTATTCGTTCAACATCCACCCTTCACTGATAATTGTAGTCCTCCTGGGGAAATGACAGTGTTTGGTAGATAGACACACATGGTGTTCCAAAATAACACAATAATGGACAGTTCACACTTGTCATCTTTCACCTAATAATTCTGTAAGGATTAAATGATAAAAATTAAAGTCTTTCAGCCTCTTCTTAAAAAAAAACATTAATGCCCTTTAATTGAAAAAAAATCTATTAATCATAGACGGACAAATCTGGAGGTTGACTAAAATGATTTCTTACAATAATTTAACCCTAACAGACAAATGACATACAGCTATGTCTAATGTAACAAAGGAGCATGGCCTATCAATAATAAGGGGTGACCTTTAACTTTGAGACATTCTGAAAGACAAATAAATATATTAACACTTTAAAGGAAGCGAAGATCGCCGAAGTAAAGTATTTAACATTTAATCATCAGACAGAACTTTCAAACAATACATATTCTGCACGATCGGAAAAACATTGGCAGGTAAAACTGGAACATGTAGTGGATACGGAGTGAAAGGAAAGTGTTTGAGAGCATACACGGTCAAAGGAAGCAGCGATCGCCCTCGGGTCCGGGGCAGTGCAAATCAAACAAGAAACATTGGCTAATGAGGTTCTTCAGAAGTCAGGACCACACGACAGGCATATCAATTATTTATGCAGACAATTAGAGTATCTTAAGAGGGCCACACAAACATGCCCTTCAAACTGGCCGACTTCAAACTCAAAATGATTACTGGCCCACTTACGATACGATACGATACGATACTGCGATGCCGGATCTACTTTTTGCACTAGAGGAAAACAAGGCAGTGGCTTTCACGGCTGAAAACGGCCTGATGCGTTTATGGGTTTTACGGTAATACATTAAACATATTTCGCATCGAGTCTTAAACAATACTGACCTCAACAGTCTCTTCCTAAAATATTTACAGAGAGAGGTATCAAAACGTCTTTATACTGCATCATAATGCAAAAGAAAGAAAGTCAATCCAGACTGCTCGCTATTGGCCACGGGAAAACGGTTCCAGTCTAAATCGCTCGTCGAAGATTATAAAAACACAAAAAAAACAGCTGAAGACATTGATATACAGAGGAGAAATGCATAGGATTGACTTCTTACCAACTCAGTATGGAAACTTGTGAAAATGGTGGTAACACACACACACACACACACACACACACACACACACACACACACGCGCACACACACGCACACACACACACACGCGCACACACGCCACACACGCACACACACACGCACACACACGCGCACACACACACACGCACTCTCAAAACATGTCCATGTCACATCTGACTCCAAAATCTATTTTGTGCACGATAAACAAGAAACCTGAATAATTGTAATTATATTCAAAGGCTATTCTTATTAAAATCTCAGATTTTTTTTTTTTATTGTTATTTGATTCATATATCCGTTGGCCGCGCTGCTTTTAATTAAAGGTTAGGTAGGATAGCGAATACCACCAAAAGCTATAAACACAAGTTTTAAGGTTTTCATAAAATAACATAGTCATGAAAAGACTTAATTCGATCTCGCTTTGTTTTTGGGGTGAAGTATGATCTGGACATGTAAAAGTTAAAAAGAAAAGATCCTAGAAATACCTCCGACTAAGATATTGGTATGTCACGTTTCATCAGAGACGTCCATCCGTTCCCATCAAAGCGTGATAATAAACAGTCCAACAGGTCCATGACATCTGGAAATGCCAGCGATCGTCCTGTGGCTCTCGTTTTCAGAAAAGATGAGCAAAACACTTGATAACATTCAGCACGAGTTCTAAGTAATCAGCATTACGAGAAAATCTTCACCGGTCCCGACAGATTTGGCTCTCTAAAAACAGGCTTTTCTGGAAAGACCCAGGGTTTGGAATGCAGTCGTCTCTTTCAAGGATCGGTGCGTTCTTAAACCGCTCATGATGATAAATCCCACTGGTGCAATAAACAAGAAACCAGTGTCAGCGTTCAACCAGATGAGCAAAGGTTGCCAGGGTCACTTTTGTAAAGAAAGAATGAAAATGCCCAAATGAGCTAATAGTAATTAACTAACAGTATAAACACTAATAGGGAAAATAGTGTTTGCCTTCACCAAGGAAAATCACACTCACGTATTCGTCCCTCCAGTGATTATGATTCCGTCCTAATAATGACTGAAGGTCCATTTTCATCTGAAAGTAACAATGGATTTGAAGAGATCTAAAAATCTAACAGCAGCTTTCATGAAACGTGATGCTAACACGTACCATTAACTAACACTTTAGCCTCAAACTCCTAATTACTGCTTATTAACAGTTAGTAAGGTGGTTGCCAAGTTTAGGTATTGGTAGCATTAGGGACGTAGAATATGCTCGTGCAGAACATGTGATTAATAAAACACCAATAAATGGGCATGCTAATAAGCATCTAGTAAATAGTGAGAACTGGTCCCTATACTGAACTGTTACCCAACTGACTAAATCTCAAATGATACTGAACCCAAACTTGTATGAGCCCTGTATTACACACATACAGAGCTCCAGAATAACAGCAGTGTCTCTACATATTGCACATTCTGTCTAGAATAGAAATGGACAAATATTGAGTTGGAATGCAGATATGAATACTCTTATAACCGTTAAAACTGTAATCATAAAAAAAAATCAATTTATATTAATATTTGACTAGCTCAAAACTCAACTTGTTATTGTTGTCGTTATTGGAGAATAACAGAACTGATCAGTGAGGATCAAGTGTTTCTAAGCGGATCTCAACGGCTGTGTAATTAAGGATTCTTGAACGCAAATGTAGATGTATTTCAACTTGAATGCGATCTCACCTGCGCTTTCTTCATCAGATCCCCCGTCCTCCATCCATTTCCCCTCGTTGGCCAATAAAGGATTCTCAGATTCACGGAGGGTCCTCAGAGGGAAATAGTGCCCATCACCCTGACTATGACAAACACACGGGAAATATTTACACTACCAGTCAAACGTTTTTAAGCAGAACAATTTTTTATGGGTTTTTTTCTGTTTTGTTCACCAAACCTGCATTTACATAATCCAAAGTACAGCAAAAGCAGTTCAATACTGATCGAGTAACATATTTTTACTATTTAAAAACAACTTAAAATTTTATTTTAAATTTATTCCTGTAATTTCAAAGCTGAATTTTGAGCATCATTACGCCAGTCTTCAGTGTCACATGATCCTTCAGAAATCATTCTAATATTCAGATTTGCTGCTCAAAAACCATTTATTAATAATAATATTATGTTGAAAACAGCTGAGTAGAATTTTTTCAGGTTTCTCTGATGAATAGAAAGTTCAGAAGAACAGCATTTATCTGAAATATAATTTTTTGTAACATTATAAATGTCTATCATCACTTTTTTAGCATCTTTGGTAAATAGAAATATTAATTTTTATTATTTAGGACATACATTTTACTGTTCAAAAACATTTGAATAGTGTACAGAGAGTGTACATTATACATATACAATGTGATGCTTTTTTCAAATGTATATCCATTCATAAACTATCCAAAAAAAAGATAAGATATTAATTTACGTCACTGATGTCAGGGGGTGCTGTTCAGGAACCCAACCACCTCTGATCTTATGAGAAAAGGCCAATGTGAATTGGTGAGTGAAGTTTGCATGCCAATCCATTCCCCCATACATACGGGTATATAAGATGGTGGCGTGCTCATTCAGCTTTCTGTTTGGAGCCGACTGCTTCAGATTGGAGAGAAGAAAGAAAAGAAGATTTCGTTTGGCTGAGCCAAAAGAACTGCATTCAGCAGAGAGAGAGATCGCCATTTGCTGCCCAACTGGGTGCAGTGGTCCTCCCCTGAGCAATCAAGCCTAAAAGAGCAATTCTCTATAGTGTGCACGGTCGTTGTGTCGAGGGTGACTTTTAAAATGTCTTTCCGAACTTATGATTCTAGATATGGTAGTTTCCTTACCTCAGACGACAGACGCAATCGCCGTCTCACATGCTGTAAACATGCCGAGACGTCATTTGTAGATTTTTAATGCACACATTGTCTCTTTGGCTCTGGACAAGGATAAGATGTCTATTGCTGCATCGGAGAAGGGGCTGTCTGCTGATGAGGATGCCAAGCAGTCCCCCACTCTGCGGCCTCTCAGTCAGAATCAGAGTTGATAGCCATGCTTCTTTGGGCTGCCAAGAGCATCAAGATGGAGGTCAATTCCCCACCTTCTACCAAGCGTTCAAAGCTGGATTATTGGTATCATCCCAATCAGCCTGATTGGTATCTGGATACCAATTAGATCATCTATCTGATTGGTATCTCTCAGCCACTTTCCACCCCTGTGCCTTTCTACCTGGAGGTGCATGAAGAGCTCGCCAAAATGTGGAAGGTCCTTTTCACCGTCCATTCACGTTTGAGCTCTTCACTCCTCACTACCCTCGACAGTGGGGAGAGGGTACATTGATGTTTCCCAGGTGGAAGGTGCATTTGAGCTTAATTTATGCCCACCAATGCTGCCATCTGGAGGAATTGTTCGTGCCTCTAGTCTAAAGACTGTAGATAAAGAATTTGTAGACAGCCACTTGCTGCCAAAGGTCATAGTTCTGCGGGCCAGACAGCCTCCGCCTTGCATGCCATGGCTATGCTGCAAGTACGTACACCTAACCAAGACACAACAGCTGCACAAGAGTAGTTTTGATCCGAGGTTGATGCAGGAACTGCTCATGGTGACAGACTTTGCTCTCTGAGCAATGAAAGTCATCGGTTGTTCCCTCTAAATCTTTTTCAGAGGCTTTCAGCAGCCGCAGTTATGCCACTCGGGCTCCTGGATGGGACCTCGACTGCAATGGCATATCAAATGCCTCAAGTACTGCTTGCTCTTTGCTGGTTTTGACCGCTGCTACAGGGCAAGTATGTGCTGGTTCATACAGACAACATAGTGATGATGCCCTACATCAACCACCAGGACAGGGTCCGTTCTCATTGCTTGCCAAAACTCGTCTGCCATCTCCTCCTCTGAAGTCAGACGCAGCTTAATTCACATCCTGGGGGAGTTGAATCGTGCAGCTGACATGCAGCTCTCACTACAACTCACCCTTCCTGGAGAATGGAGACTCTAACATGGGATGATGCAGCTCATCTGGAGTCAATTCGGCAAGGTTTAGATAGACCTGTTTGCCTCTCAGAAATCCTCCCGTTACCAGCTGTTTTACACCCTGTCTGAGGCTCAGCACGGAAGCACTGGGACACAGCTACCGCGGGGCCTTCTCAAGTTCACCTTCCTCCCAAAGAGCTTCTTTACACAGATCCTGTGCAAGACCAGGGTGGTTGGGAAGATGGTTCTGCTGTTTGTGCCAAATTGACCCACCCAAACCTGGTTCACAGACCTCATGCTGCTCTTGACAGACCCTCCTCTGAAGATTCCCCTGAGGAAGGACTTTCTTTTTCAGGGGATGGGCTCGATTTATTAATTGGTGTTCCTTTCACTGCGAGGACCCCCAGAGATGCTTAGCTGGCATAGAGTTTTCCTTCGTACAGAATAAGATGGAGTGGAGACTGTCCCCCTCCACTTTGAAAGTCTATGTTTCTGCTATTGTGGCTATCCATGATACAATGGACGGGCTGTCCTTGGGAAGGCATCACCTGATAATCAGGTTTCTCAGAGGTTTGAGAAGGTTAAATCCTTCTAGAATGCACCTGCTCCCTTCTTGTGATCTTGCCGTTGAGGATACCTTTGAGCTGCTTTTTTGTATTTTAAAACGTCACTCCTGGTTGCGCTCACTTCCATGAAAAGGATGGGAGACCTGCATGCATTTTCGTTCATGCATGAGCCTAAGGTTCCCACTACTCCCTTTCGGGATCAGGTGGTGAACTTGCAAGTGCTGCTCCCGGAGGAAACTGATCCGGCCCCTGTGTTGCTGTGTCCCGTTCACACCTTCTGTTGCTACGTAGAATGCACCTGGAGTTTCAGGAACTCCAAGCTGTTTTGTCTGCTTTGGGGGACAACAGAAGGGGAACTGCCTCCTCCTGGGTACTGGCGAACGATACCTCTCTTGCAGACATATGTAGAGCTGCGGGCTGGGCAACACCCAATACCATCACAAGATTTTACAATCTTTGTGTAGAGCACATGTCCTTCCATGTATTGGATAACATTAAGTAATTGCAGGAGGCCGGAGAGGTGTCGCCTTGCAGTGCCATTTATCTGGATCCATGCACTTTGAGTTGTTTTGGACTTTGAGTCCTCCATTGCCTTACATATTCCAATTTTTTTCCCACCGTTTTCCCCTTCGTTATTTTATTCTATTCCACATAACTAGATCATTTTGCTCTTGTTTATTTGTCTACCCCTCTTTCACTAAAAAACGGAATGGACACGTGACGTCCCTCTTGCTAAAACCCTGAACTGCACTGAATGGACGGCTTGCTTTCAGCTCCTCAGCACAAACCTGAATGATCTTATATACCTCTATGTATGGGGGAGTGGCTTGGCCTTTTCTCTTATGACCAGGTTATGTTCCCCAAGTCAATGATGTAATATCTCCATTCCCTCCTTCAGGGAACGAGAGAAATTAATAGAAACTGAATAGAAAGCGCAAAAACATTACAACATAACAGCTATTATTTGAAACAGAAATCCTTTATAACAGGTCTTCAGTGTAAATGTTGATCAGATTAATGCATTCTCTCATCCTTTCGTACTGTGAGCAGTTTTGACATGAGCTCACCTCGTGAACACCGGAATAAACCAGAGCTTTTTATCCTCTCCAAACACCTGCTGGAGGTTTCTGCTGATCCCAACATTAAAGCCATTCCTATCAGGCCCATTCTGAAACACTGGAGCAGAGAAGGCCTCTGAAAAACAAATGTTCATTGAGGTTAAACAGTCCACAGCAGGAATATTCGACACATAAATCACTTCTGCTAACTAAAGCTCAAAATGTAGCAAGCAGTATAAAGTTTCATGAAGTTTCTGCTTCTTGAAGAAATGCAATAAAAGGGTAAAAGAGAAACCAGCAATTCAGCATAAGATGAAAGGCGTTCTTACCTAGCGTGGATCTGTTTTTAGCCACCAACCAGCAGTGATAGCCAAACAGAAACATGAGACTGACAAAAAACATGAGTGCCACAAACAACAGGAAGAGTACGTGGAATTTCGCAGGACCATTGGGAAGATCACCCTAATAAAAAATGCAAAGAAACTTGAAATGCATAGGCAATATTTCACAACAGAGCAACACTAAATGTTTTTATTTTTCAAAAATACATTGTACTGCACCAAACTAAGGCTGTAGTCAAAAGCATGCCCTTAAAATGGATAATTAATAAATGAATCAGTTTGAATGAATCAATTATTATATAATAATTGATCCTTCCAAAAACAGTTTGCTCTGATTGGCCAGCTAACAGTGCACTGTGATTGGGCGAATAAGATAAGCATGCAGCGGAAATGTGAAAATGTCGTCCATAAAAAGCTTTGCACAAATTCGAACATCTGGGTTGTGCTTCATCAACTTTGCTTTTGCACAGAAACACACAGTGTCTCCTGAAATGTCTGCATCAACACTACTGTGTTATTGAAACAACTTTGCGTGAACATTTGGGCAGCATTATGCAATTATTATCTTGACATAGAGACGCGGAGACATTTTAATGAGGTGTTTTAGTCCGGTCTGGATCAGACTTCTCTTTTAAATAGAATAAATAATGTATTTATTTTATATAAAATAAATAATAATAGTAATAATAAATAGATAATTTAAAGAAATTGCATCAACCTGTTCAATGCAGAAAAATAAATATAAATAACAAAAAGCTGTTAAAACTTTGAGACTTTTTTTGGCCACTACTGGGTTTCCTTAAACATATCACAAATAGTGAATAGTGAAAAAGTTCAGCTACAAATCAATTCACTGACTTTATTTCTAAATTTTCTTAGCTAAGAACATGTCTTGGAGCTCTTAGTTCTGAGACTAATTTAACTTTAAACTGTACAAAATTCTCTTTTTTTCCTAATTTCTATCGTATCATGATTTTTTGATAACAGTACATCCCCAGTAGTACATACGTGTCTGAATTACATTTAAAAAGCTCTGAATGTTACAGTGGTGTATTTGTTCGTTTTCTGCTTGCTGAGACTCACCACCCAGAACTTGAGGAAGTACTGAAACACTGTTGACGCGATGAAGACGCAGTAGATCATGGAGTAAGACAAGAACAGCAGAAAGAACTTATAGTTGGAGAATCCCACGCAGTTGTTAACCCTGAAGAGCACATCATGCAAAGGGGTCACATATCCGGCCTACCAGACTGTAACGTTATGTTGCTTATGAGAAAAGATTAATGGAATAGCTCACCCAAAAATAAAAATGACCCCATATTTTAGTCACCCCGAAGCCATCCTAGGTGTATATGACATTCTTCTTTCAGAAGAGCAGTCTGTGTTTTTTTAAAAATGTATCCTGGCTCTTCCAAGCTTGGTAATGCTGGTGGACAGTGGCCATTATTTTGAAGCTCCATGAATCGGATATATATCCACAAGTACTGCGGCTGCGCATAGAACTAACCTATATATGCCTTCGAGGAGGTTATTGCATGTCCTCTTAAGCAGGTCGATGGGTTTTTGTAGCAGAAATATCTCTAGTTTTAAAATGATAAATGTAAATAATAAATGACTCCGCAAGAGTCTTAGCTGACCTTTGACTTGACATACAACACAACTTACGCCATACATTGAGTCTGGAACTCAATCTGCTTGAGAGGACATGTAATAACCCCCTGAAGGAGTACAGGTTAGTTTTACGACGCAGTGCTTGTGGATATATATCCGATTTACAGGGTTTCAAAATAATGGCCAAGCTTGGAAGAGCCAGGAACATTTTCTTAAAAGTCTGACTGTGTTCATCTGAAAGAAAAAAGTCATTTTTCGGGTAAAATGTCATTTTTGGGTGAACTATTCCTTTAACGCAATTGAAAACAATACTTGAATCATGACATAACAAGTTACCATTTACCATGGACAATGGTGATCCATTTTCAGAACACATCTACAAAAACACGAGAACATAGTGAAATCAGGTAATGGTGCTGAACCGCATCCTGTAACTTTAATTAAAACAGATCTCTCTTTGTGTAGAGAGATCGGTTTCCAGGAGCAGGGTTGGCGAGGTGCTGGACTTACGTTTCACAGACGGAGCAGTGGTGACAGCGGTCCGGCTTTATCACCTGACAGCGATCGCAGAACCTGATAGCTAAACACACAGAGATAAAGAAGATCACATCCGATCACATGTTTGACCGGCAAACACTGCCCTTCACGGCTGTCCGGTACCTCCTGACTGAGCGCGCGTGAAGATGGGGAGCTTCCTGGCGATCTCCGCGAGAATCTGCTTCTGAGCGTCTGGCCTTTCTTCCATCTCGTACCTCTCTTTATCGCTGTACGATAAGTGGAACTAGACAAAAGAAAAACGATTTGAGAACCGCTGCGACCTTCGTAATGGCAGCCAAGCAATTCTTGCCTACCCTTGTCATTTCGTTTATTTTTAGAAATAATTTCAATTTGTATTTCTTTAAGAATCCTTAAATCAGTTACACAAAAGTCTAAGTGGAGTGCAGAAACAAGACTGATTGATTAAGCATGAGACTGACTTTAATTAGGTTGATTAATTAGTTAATTGACCGCTAGTTGGTCAAACTCTTTCTTTACATAGAGTTATGCATCTGGCCCAGAAGTAGCAGAACTACAGCAGTAAAAGAGCAGTATCACTAATACCTCCATCAGTTTTTTGAATTATGAATATTATGCAGTTACAGTTGTTTTTTTCCAACTGCTTACACACATTTTTTACATTTTGCCTCTTTTTTTGCTTTTTAACTTTACCCACAAATCCACGAAGCTTTGCCAAAATATTATTTTTGTGAAGTGTGTAAAAAAAGTGTTTTATGAAATTGAAAACCGAGTCGAAGGCTGATAAATAATTAAGTGTATGGTTTTGCAGATTTCTGCCGTTCGAGAGCCAGCTTTCAGAAACCGTGTGCCAAGTAAAGGTTTTGTGTGTAAGCAGTTGAAAATAAAAAAAAAAAAAAAAGAATTTGGGGTAGAATACGAGTTTCCAACATTCTGATTCTTACAAATGCTATTTGAAAAAAACAAGGTTTAAAGCAGAAACCGTAAATCACAGGCACCTTTTTAGATGGAGTAGATGGTGGAGTAAAGATGGCCTTCCAGTAGGTCCAACAGAACATTATAAAGCACACGTGGAATATCAACAAATACGCCACTGTGGAAAAACACATTATAATAACTAGTGATTTCTGTCATACATTGACGCACAGAATTACATTGTTTTGTGCTGATGCTGTACAAACAAACAACAGAACCCTGTCTAAAACTCAATAGAAAATAAAACCACGATGGCGTCTAGAGGCATGTGAGGGTATTCTATTGGAAAAATCCCAAAAATATTTTAGAATGGATTTAGAGGGAAAAGCTAATGGTATTTAAAGGAAAACAATGGAATTTGTGTGATGCCTTGTATTGTTTTTTAGCAGGGAGCTGTGAAATCGTCATTAAGCTCATCAAGCAAAGCTGCTGAATCAGGTGACAGATGTGTGAACATGACATTTTCACTTCGTTTTTTAACAAAAGCCCATTCACGAGCTCGGGTCAGGCTCGTTTCTGTCTGACACGCAACGGCAGGGGAAAGTTACAGTCGCTGTAGATCACTTACCTCTCTCCAGATGATTGCTGAGGGTAACTGAAAAACACAGAACCGGGATCAGTGTCCTGAAACATCCTGGCTGTGTCTTAAAACCTGGTGACTCGCCTAACTAGACAGAAACCACGGCCTCGCTGTAGTTACCGAGGGGCTGTCTGGTGTCAGCTCACTAGGTTTTGAGACGCAGTCCATGTAAACAACACTATATCTGAGGTGTTTACACAGATACGGAGACTCACACCGACTTATTTTGAGCTATAATAGCAAAAATAACGTCACAAACCACTGTGGGCTATACGCGATACTTCCTTGTTGCAGGCGAACCAACGTTAACGTCAGCGCTATTGAAACGAGGCGGCTGTTAAATCTTACCGAAGCACAGCTCGAAGACATACGCGTAATAAGACCAGAGAACCACAGACGAGATGATGATGACAGGAATCCAGGAGAAAATCCTCTGACAGCATCTGAGTGCTCTCGACAGAGCCATGACCAGGCTGCTCTGGGATCGGCTGGCGCGCCTGTCTTCGTCCGCAGCTGGAGAGCGCGCGAGCCGCTCCGGCATCGACTAGCACGCCTGCTCACGTCAACCACAACACGATCTGCCCTCGATGAATAGCTTTTTTAAAATTAAACAAACACAATGCATTAAATAAATGTAATGTGATGTTTATTAACGGATAAACAGCACAAATGATGAAAGCAACGCAAAACGATATATTCAGTTTTTAAGTTTTCACAATATTCTATCATTTGTGTGACGTAAATATTATCCATTATTACCCATCCATAACTATCATTGGTTGTTACAGCCCTTATGTGAATGAGTGAATAAAAACGAGAGAAAATCATACTACTTGTGAATAAAATGTGGTTGTAAAAACAGTTGTACGTGTCTTTTCTTTTATCCAGTAGGTGTCACCACAAGATTGTTGGTCATTATTATTTTTACCCGCTTACAGTCTTTCCTTGTCTCTGAAAGCTGACTCTCATTTAGCACACAGCAAATCTGCGACGCCATACACCGATTTTCAGCCTCGGTTTTCAATTTCGTGAAACATTTGTGCACAACACATCCCACAAAAATCTTTTTCTCCATTACTAACACACCGGTTCTCCGAACAAAGACACATTTCACCTGCTTTTACACAAAAAACGCCATCATTTTGCACAGGTTTAACCACACTCTCTTTCAAACACACAATATTAACTCAAACAGCGCGCATTCATCCGTGTGTGTGTGTGTGTGTGTGTGTGTGTGTGTGTGTGTGTGTGTGTGTGTGTGTGTGTGTGTGTGTGTGTGTGTGTGTGTGAGCATTAGAGCGAAACCGATGCTTTTATGATTCAGGAAAATGAATCCTGGTAGTGAGAGACAAAGAAGAAGAAACATGTAGGGGATGAGGTCAAAGGTTATTTGTTGCTGATGAAATATAAAGCGCTGTGCTTGAGCATGTTCTCAGCACATTATACAGTTACAGCGCACAGCCGTGATATTTCAGATGAGAGGAATAGGGTTCACTATTCTTTGTAAATACTGTACCACACATACAAACCCATTACTGTTAAACTGATTTGTAGCCGAGCACTTCTTATATATAGTGTATCGAATAAGGATATTTCCGATAATGTAATGCCACTTTGGATGCAGAATGAATTCATTGATTGATTACAGTAACTATATATTCTGTTGTTTGGTCTCCGAGCTTTCTCTTCTGCTGTAGGGTAACTCATCTGGAAATCTATATGGAAATCTGCACAACTCTGTTTACGAAAATGGTGAACTCTGCGTTAGCAATCAAGATGACTGCAAATGCTTGCTTGTGAGATGCGCTTGCGATATTTTAATGCGCTTTGTGATGCTTTGTTTTGCAAGAGATGTGAGGCAGTTTGCAGTTTGCAAAAAACTAATACCCAGTGTAACTCTTCCGCTGACAGTCTCAGATATTAGCTGCATTAGGACGTATTTAGTTGAAGCTATTGGCGCACACACACACACACGTGTGAGTCTCTGTGCTTCCTGCAGTGGCCTGTAGTCTGGGCTGCTCTGATGACAGCTCCTCTTTCTCCGGGCCGCCGCTTTAGCTGTTAGAAGCAGTCAGACATCCGTCAGCACATCGGCAGCCGCACCACTACAAAGAGCTTGTGACTATCATAATAGTAACCGGCTCTCAATCAAAACATTTACACAGGAAAGTGAAACACAAACACTTCGTGTCGGCAGGTCGGGACAAACCTCCGGTGCTCAGAACGAAACGTGTTTGTGGTTCTGCTTCATACCGCGCTGGCAGAGACACCGCGGAGACGGCCGAGGATGACAGGCCTCTAGGAGGAGGCTCGTGGTTTGAGGATCAGCTTTAACAGAGCGCCCTGCGCCGCTTTATTACGTGCTGAAAGCTTTTCAGCTAGAGGGCTCGCTTTATTATCGTGTCACGACCCCTATAGTCAAACATTTTCTTTGAATTAATAATGAATGTGCAATTTTCGCTTCGGGTTTTATCGGAACTTCGTGACTTCAATAAACAAATAAAGTAACCGAGTATCATGAAATCACAATAAATCATAATTTATTTGACAATTTCAGTTTAAGATTGACTAAAGAGTCTCCTTATCGTTCCCATTAAAATAAAGTGGCCCTAATACCTGTGTGCTTTCATAGGAGCTAGATCTGATCCACAGCTCTAGTGTTTGTGTAACTACACGCACTCAGTGTTTTTATATAAGCACAGATGTGAAAGTGCAGATGCGTAACAGGAATAACAGCACTTTTTGGTAAAGCGTCACACTTAATATTTAACATATTACTCTGAAGTTACTCAGCAGCGGTCAGTAATTAGGCTTTACATATAAATTGTGGTTGTGTCCAGAATGTTAGACTTTATATTAAGTGGACAGTTCTTGAGTTATCATGTAAGTACACTGGTTTTGATTACCTTCTCTGTGGTAAACAAGTGTAAGGGACTGTTATGGTTACAATCGCCATGTGAATTAGGCATATGCATCAGTTTCACTTAAATATGAATGAGAATTATATTTTAGGTGGCATACAGACGTGGACAAAATTGTTGGTACCCTTTGGTCAATGATAGAAAAAGTCACAATGGTCACAGAAATAACTGTTATCTGACAAAAGTAATAATAAATAAAAATTCTATAAATGTTAACCAATGAAAGTCAGACATTGTTTTTCAACCATGCTTCAACAGAATTATTTAAAAAAATAAATTCACAAAACAGGCATGGACAAAAATGATGGTACCCCTAGAAAACACTGAAAATAATGTGACCAAAGGGACATGTTAATTCAAGGTGTGTCCACTAATTAGCATCACAGGTGTCTACAACCTTGTAATCAGCCATTGGGCCTATATATATGGCTCCAGGTAATCACTGTGTTGTTTGGTGATATGGTGTGTACCACACTCGACATGGACCAGAGGAAGCAAAGGAAAGAGTTGTCTCAAGAGATCAGAAAGAAAATTATAGACAAGCATGTTAAAGGTAAAGGCTATAAGACCATCTCCAAGCAACTAGATGTTCCTGTGACTACAGTTGCACATATTATTCAGAAGTTTAAGATCCATGGGACTGTAGCCAACCTCCTGGACGTGGCACTGGGAGGAAAATTGATGACAAATCTAAGAGACGGATAATCCGAATGGTAACAAAAGAGCCTAGAAAGACTTCTAAAGAGATTCAAGGTGAACTTCATGCTCAAGGAACATCAGTGTCAGATCGCACCATCCGTCGTTGTTTGAGCCAAAGTGGACTACATGGGAGACGACCAAGGAGGACACCATTGTTGAAAATCGAATCATAAAAAGCAAGACTGGAATATGCCAAACTACATGTTGACAAGCCACAAAGCTTCTGGGAGAATGTCCTGTGGACAGATGAGACAAAAATCGAAGTTTTTGCCAAGGCACATCAGCTGTATGTTCACAGACGAAAAAATGAAGCATATCAAGAAAAGAACACTGTCCCTACTGTGAAACATGGAGGAGGCTCTATTATGTTCTGGGGCTGCTTTGCTGCGTCTGGCACAGGGTGTCTTGAATCTGTGCAGGGTACAATGAAATCTCAAGACTATCAAGGAATTCTAGAGAGAAATGTACTAGCCAGTGTCAGAAAGCTTGGTCTCAGTCGCAGGTCATGGGTCTTGCAACAGGACAATGACCCAAAACACACCGCTAAAAACACCCAAGAATGGCTAAGAGGAAAAATTGGACTATTGTAAAGTGGCCTTCTATGAGCCCTGACCTCAATCCTATTGAGCATCTTTGGAAGGAGCTGAAACATGCAGTCTGGAAAAGGCACCCTTCAAACCGGACACAACTGGAGCAGTTTGCTCATGAGGAGTGGGCCAAAATACCTGCTGAGAGGTGCAGAAGTCTCATTGACAGTTACAGGAAGCGTTTGATTGCAGTGATTGCCTCAAAGGTTGCGCAACAAAATATTAAGTTAGGGGTACCATCATTTTTGTCAGGTCTGTTTCATGAGTTTATTTTTTTAATAATTCTGTTGAAGCATGGTTGAAAAACAATGTCTGACTTTCATTGGTTAACATTTATAGAATTTTATTTATTATTACTTTTGTCAGATTAAAGTTATTTCTGTGACCATTGTGAGTTTTTCTATCATTGACCAAAGGGTACCAACAATTTTGTCCACGTCTGTAATCACTGTGCATGTTGCTTTTCCCTTCTTATGTTATTTCTCAGGGTGTGTGTGTGTGTGTGTGTGTGTGTGTGTGTGTGTGTGTGTGTGTGTGTATGTGTATGTGTGTGTGTGTGTGTGTGTGTGTGTGTGTGTGTGTGTGTGTGTGTGTGTGTGTGTGTGTGTGTGTGTGTGTGTGTGTGTGTGTGTGTGTGTGTGTGTGTGTGTGTGTGTGTGTGTGTGTGTGTGTGTGTGTGTTGTGTGTGTGTGTGTGTGTGTGTGTGTGTGTGTGTGTGTGTGTGTGTGTGTGTGTGTGTGTGTGTGTGTGTGTGTGTGTGTGTGTGTGTGTGTGTGTGTGTGTGTGTGTGTGTGTGTGTGTGTGTGTGTGTGTGTGTGTGTGTGTGTGTGTGTGTGTGTGTGTGTGTGTGTGTGTGTGTGTGTGTGTGTGTGTGTGTGTGTGTGTGTGTGTGTGTGTGTGTGTGTGTGTGTGTGTGTGTGTGTGTGTGTGTGTGTGTGTGTGTGTGTGTGTGTGTGTGTGTGTGTGTGTGTGTGTGTGTGTGTGTGTGTGTGTGTGTGTGTGTGTGTGTGTGTGTGTGTGTGTGTGTGTGTGTGTGTGTGAGATTTGAGCGATAGACTGAAATGCAGCACAGATGTACGTGAAATGTAATGAAGGGAGTTTGTGAATGAGCGGGTGAGCGGGTGCATTGCATGCGTCCGCCGTTAACTGCATTCCCAGACTCCTCAGGTCCGTCTTCTTGAGCGGCTCACTCGTTTTGGTTCCACGGTAAAGTTTCAGGTCCGTGACCGGTGTTTTTTGAATCACGCTGAAGTGAAGTATAGAGTTTGATAGCATTCCCATTTCATTCCCTGCATGCTTAAGTGTCTGGACAGTAAATTCATCATCTGTGCTACTTTTCTGAAGTCTGGATGGAATACATTTTGGAAACTCTGCATTCATCACGGGCCCAAAGTCACTGATCTGTGCAGGCAGACGAAGAATTTCATGTCTATTTTCCTTCCAGTCGAGTCTGTTAAAGGGAGTCGCACATGAAAAAAAAAAAAGAAAAAAGTTAATTACAAAACTGACTGGTGCATGAAAACAAAAGCATGACTTCACAGTGATGAAAGAAAACAGCTCCGTTGGATCTAAAGAAATGCACAATGGAAAAAAGGAGTAACATATGATCTGTACACGCTGTGATTATATCGACTAGCTAGTGATATGAATACAAGGCTCCCTTCTACGCCAGGCTCTCTTTAATCACATTAATGCACTGTCACACGCTATAGACCGTGTGCGTCGAAACACGGGAATCCAGTGTTTCATTATCAGGATCAACTTATTTTGGGTTTTTCAAAGCCAAAGTGTATTGGAGAACCCTCATCACCAAACCTGGACTGAGCGATTACCAGAGCCCTAAACAGGACGACGTTTCATCTGAGCACCAGTAAACCAACAAGCAAGCAACAAGCAATGGAGCGGTTAAACCTACTTTACACTGGTTGATCTCTGATGTAATCAGTTACAATTAAGTTATGTTTCTGACATCAACATATATTTACTTTAGAAGCAAAATGAATTAAATACAGTTCATCTTTGCTTGAAACGAGATAAAAAAATGGAAAACAAGATTATTCTTCTTACCCTACTGGCAGACTTTTATTATTATTATTATCATTTTAAGAATGCAGCCAACTAAATAACTTAATATCTTAAGTCATTTTGCTTCCCAATTAAATGTGTCTTAATTTAAGAATGTTTTAATATTTATAATCGAAATCAGAAGAATTTATATATTAATTAATTCAGTTATTATTTGATTTTATTATTACTTTATGGCCAAAATCCAGCCTGATGGGGATCGAGACGTCCAGATTTTTGGATCAAAGAAAAAACAAGTTCGATCCAGCTCAAAACCGAGATCATTTTATTTTAAATCTTTAACCCATTTTCAAGTCTTGAATTTCTTTTATTGACAAGATCCCACCGTTTAATACCGGTGTCGCTGTAGTAGTTTATGAATTCGTTTAAACAGCATTGCTTGATATTTTTGTGGAAACCATTTCCATCGACATGAATCAGAGCCACACACACACCATGATCTTACATCCATGCGGCCTCACGTCACACATCTGTGATTTCCCTGTGAATGGGCTATTGTTATTTTAAAAATGACTTGGCAGGGTTAATTATAAGACACGGGATGTGTTAATAGGCCTGGAAAGTATTCTTCATAACCGTTAAAGCTGTCATTAAACTCAGCCTTTTCCCAAGGGCTCCAACGCACGCCAGGGCCGACAGATCTCGAAGTGACCGGCGTTCTCTAACGAAACCACCCAAACATCGTTTCTTTTCCCAGCGCTGGAAGCTCGGCGTGTGCGAGCGGACAGAGGAGCTGTAAGGAACGACTTTTCTGCTCCCGGGGTCTCTGTTCACATTCACTCTCAACAGCAAATTAAACAACGGCAGGGCGGGGAGAAACTACAGACACCTCGTCCAGATGTGTGAAAATAAATCTGCTCCAGGGTGGAGTGTGTCTTCAGCAATCGTGGAAATTTCAAATGCTCGTGTGCCACTAGGAAGGTAATATGTGCAATAATAAAAGCAGTAAATTATTGCTGCGCGAGGCAGAAGTTTCATGCGCGCCGTGAATTACGTGAATTCTCTGGTTGGCCTGTGACCATACATGGGCAAACAGCATCTGTGACAGGTGTTTTAAATAAGCACTCGAGTAAAAAACACCAAAAGCAACCTGCTCGGAAGGTCATTATTTATAACGTTTGTCAGTCGGCCTCTTCTTTTTAGTTTTGTTTAACTAAGCGCCGTTTATGCTTTTTTTCGTTCAGGTTGTGTGCGGCTGATCCTTCCAGCTGGTAGTACGGTGGGGTCTATAAAGATTATAGTCATTTAAGCATGGAAGTAAAGATTAAACGTGACCCCGGACCACAAAACCTGTCATAAGTTGCACACTGCATGAGTCAAAGTGATCGATTTTTTTTTGTATGCCAAAAATGATTCGGATATCAAGTAAAAATATTTTGTAAATTTTCTGCCATAAATATATCAAAACTTCATTTCTGATTAGTGCATATAAGGACTTCATTCGAACAATTCTCAATGTTGCATCTCTGCCAAATATTCTCCTAACAACGGAAAGCTTATTTATTCAGATTTCAGAAGATGTATACATCTCATTTTCAAAACGCTGACCCCTTATGACCGGTTTTGTAGTCCAGGGTCACAAATGTAAACTTTACAACAAAGAAACAGTCTGCGAAAGCTCGTAATCCAAGTTGTCTGTTCACTGATTTGCAAACAAAGGAGAATATGAAGGAGAGATGGTTGCTTGTTGAAGTCCTGTTGCAGGTCTATGAAGGTCTCCCCCTGGTCCTCCCCTTGCCCCGTGTATCTGCTCAATCAGTGGCTGTAGATGTCATTTCCAGTCAAAACACATCTTACACAGTAAGGCCGTGAGTCACCAGAAGGTCCAGATATTCTGCATGCAAAATATCTCGCAGGCTTCTGAACTCTTTGACCCTGGTTTCAAAACCATCTGGATAATGCTCCACAAGGACTCTTGAAGGTGCCTTTATAAAAGTTAAAATAATACTTTAAGTTGACTAAATTGAAAATGAAGCGCCCCTGATAATAATAGGCATAATAAGCAACACAAAATAAATACGCATGGCTCCGGGTGATATACTGAGGTCTTATACTAGACATCAAGCTGATGTCTATAAGTGGTGACACTGACTAGTTCCCATCATCCATTGTTATTCTACAACTTAACTTAACCTTAACCAAAAGGTACATTTTCCATAATATGAAAATAGTTGAATGACATAGTACTTTTTTTTTGTTTGCTTACTGTAATAAAGACACCCTTGATAACCTGAATATTAACTGTGATGTCTTTGTATCATTTTCAGTTTTTGTCTTTGGCCAGTGTTATTTGCTTTCAGACGAACTGAACAAAGATCCTATTTTCAATTAGACCTAAATGCACTTTAACTAAACAACAAGGCCATTTCACTTTTTTCAATGACACCCAAATGCATTTAACAGTGCACTGCCACTTTCCTCGATGGAGATTTTTGACAGTTACATTGATTTGTCATGAACGTGTTTGTTTTGTCGAATAAAGGCATTCTCTCCAGCAGCCTCCGACTTTATCGTACGTGTGTATAAACTCCACATCACGCAGATCAAAATGCATTTCCCCTGATGCTTTTATTGTTTTCCGAAGCCTGTTCACACGGCAGTTGTGTCTGTGGGTCTAAATTTAACTGTTTCTTTAGAAATGGAAAGGCCAGTTGGAAAATAAGGGCTAAATATAATCTCCTGTGTGCGAGCGGACAAAAGAGCAATCTGCTCATTTATCGTGGTTTCATCACCCTTGATCACGTTTCCATAAATACCAGCGGAGTGGCTAATACACGCAGCTCCGCTGAATGATGAGGAAGTATTCATCATGCAACGAGTAGGTGAGGCGCTGGGCTGGAGACGAGGGGTGTGGCGGATCAAAACCCTATTATACTATTAGGTTTACAGACTGTTTCCCTTTCGGTGTCTGTCAGCGTGACTTTCCACAGCGCTGACGTCATGGGATGACCTTAACTAGTGTACAGTCATGACAGCCACGCACTCAGACGGTGTGAGCGCGAATATGAAGAAGATTAGGACAATTGAGGAAATAACACCGCCCTTTGCAATCAACACCATTCCTGAAGGAATATACAAATGTTGAACTTTACAAGTGCATGCCTTCCTAAAGTCAACTGCAACTGAATCGGTCGTTTTGCATTATTGTGCACATGTAAAAAAGGTAAAGACAAAACAGCAAAAGGCCACTGACCTTCCCGTCACCTTAAAACGACGGCGAAGCCGCTGAAACAATAGCCATTTATTAAGAACTAAAGACGAGAAATCAAAAGCAGCGTAACTGTTTTCTATTGGGTTGCTCGAGGTTACTTTTGTTTAAGGGTTTTAAATGTCAATAAATGCACTTATTTCTCTTTTTGCAGCTTGTTGGACATATATTAAGTGATTGTACTTATCAATAAGGGATCTTCCAGGGCAGCACTGCAGCTGCATTTCAATCAAAGTCAGAAATGATTGAGGTCTGGGGGAAAAAATGGCACCAAAATGATATAGCCAACAATACACTGTATGGGTCAAAAAGATTAATTTTTCAATCATGCCGGTAACCATTAGGATACTAGTAAATATGTTCTATGAAGACATTAAGGTAAATATATCCAAATTCAATTTGTGATTATTAATATACATTGTTAATGACTTTATTTGGACGTCTTTAAATATTTAGATTTCTTTGCACAAGCAGATTCCAAATTTATATATAATAGTTGTATCTCGACCAAATATTAAAAAACGGTCATACCTGTATGTGTGTAACAGATAACAGTTACATCCATTTTGTTTCTCCATTTTCTTTTCAGTTTCTCCCCTACACAGATCAAACACATTTATTCAGAGCAGGTGCTCCTGATTCCTTCAAGCCCAAACACAACACAATGTGCAGATCTTGAGCTAATCCTCACTGACTGGTATTACATGCTGCTTTGCTAAAGCTACGCGAAATCTGAGATCTGATCATGTCATGATGATAATCAGTGTCATCTGAAGATGTGGAGTGGGTGGGATTAATAGGTAGGGACTTTTTTACAGCTGAAGCACACTTGGATTGGACTGATCCCTCAGATTGATGGTTCCTCCATTTATTCTCCATAGAACAGAAACAACTGGAAGATCTGCATTCATACATCAGGATCTTATTACCTCGCATCTGTCAGTCTCTTATTTAGCCTCACCACTGGTTTAGATCATCTCATGTGTCAATAGATTTATTTTTACACATTTTTGCAGCATTGAACAATAACCAGTCACACACTTTTCTGGAGCGTACCTTAGTTTACATTACACCACTCAGTATGCCAGTTTTGTTCCATGCACACACTGACTCACTGAACTCTGAATTCAGTGCCGAATAATGTAAGCAAGTGACTTTGTAGTGTAGACAGCTTTAGTGATTCTAACAGAAGTGTTTTGGAGGAGTGCAGAACTTGCTGTAGACTGAAGTCATCGACCACTTCAGTGATGGGAAGCATCTTTGCTCACTTTCTGCTGGCTATATAATCTACTCTCAATTTGAATAATATTTCCCAAACACAAAAGCCTTCTATTGATCTAAGTTAATAACCATTAATAAAACATCAATACCAAATCAATTAACAAAACTGCAATATTGAAAGCCTAACCAGTAACACTTAGTATTCTGTTTTTTTTACATTTAAATAAAAAAACAAATATTTTATAGGCTTTCTAAACTGCATAATTGTTTTGTAAATCCATTAATGCCACCTTTCAGTAGCATTAAAGATAAATACCATGTCAGGTGCAGCTTTTGTTCCACCTTTTCATTGTACCTTTCTATTTATAAATGTTTACAACATTTTATTGGTAACAGTCCTTTTTGACTAGCCATGGTTTTCTGTCCTGGTCCTGTGGACCCTCTGCTCTACAATGTTTTTGTGTTTTCCATATTTAACACTTAATTCAGATTATCATGACTCCATTAAGTGAACTTGTGAGTGTTTCAGATAACAAAGGAATACAAAATGTGCACAGCGGGTTTCCCCAAGACCAAGAATGAAAAATCACGTGACTAAAGTAATGCATCAAATTTAAGTATTTAAGCACCCCTTTACTAAGTTAAAAAAAAGGAAAGTAATTGTAAGTAGGCAAATATTGCAACCTTGATAGCAATGCCCTAGCAACCCTCTTAACAATACTAATCATTTAATTTTCTAGATTTTCAGTGCAAACATCTAGTTTACTTTGCTAGGTTTTCTTTTTTATGGCAGAAAATGTAATAGTTATCACAGAGAGGAACAATCACTGAGACTGTTGCTCATTGACATTCTAAAGGAGTTTCCGTGGCTGAGTGTGACAGGCCTCATTTGATCCTGATGATCCAGTCATGGTGATGTAATGATAAGGCCTCTGGAAGAGCGATCGCAAGCGCATCACAAGGGACACAGTTTTCCAAATCATGGTTTGAGTGGAGAATTTTGCGGAGAAGGGACATCATCGCAATCATTATAGAGCAAACATAGATAGACATGTACAGCAGACGTGGAAGTGGTAGTCAGGTCTCAGCTTAAAGGGTTAGTTCACCCAAAAATGAAAATGAATCAATCACTTTTTATTTATATAATGCTTTTAACAATACAGATTGTATCAAAGCACTGAACAGTATCAAATAGGAGAATAAAGCGATATAATGATAATTAAATACTTCATTTTTATTAAATGCAGAGGTGGTCTATGTAATCAAATCAAAGATAATTGCTAGAAATTAAGCGTCCTCAACTAAGCAAACCAGAGGCAAGAGTGGCAAGGAACCAAAACCCTATCTGTGACAGAAAAAAAAAATCAGTGGAGAAAAAAACAGGCTAAGTTGTGGGCGAGCTCTACTCTGGCCAGACAAACCAGCACGTAATTTCTAGTTCAATGTAAATGCAGCCATGTCTGATTGTGTAATGGTCTTTGTGTGTGTGTGTGTGTGTGTGTGTGTGTGTGTGATTCCCGTGATCTGTCCACAGGGCTCATCTAGGTATTCTGGTCTCCAGTGAAGTTTATCTCTTGGTGCTGATTCACCATCTGATCTGGATACAGATGCTGAGAATCAGAATAAGAAAAGCCAGGTTAAAGATATGGGTCTTTATTCTAGAGTGTGTCTGCCTATCAAAAAGTGTTAGGTAGATTATTTCAGAATTTGGGCGCTAAATAGGAAAAGGATCTGCTGTCTGCACTCAATATTTGAAGTATTATCAAATTGCCAGAGTTTTGAGAAGGCAGCGGACGTGCAATGACTATAAGATATATATGCTAAGAGCTCGCTCAAGTATTGAGGAGCTGAACCATTTAGGGCAATGTAAGTAACTAGCAAGATTTTGTTTGATAGGGAGCCAGTGCAGTGTTGACAGAACAGGGCTAATATGATCATACTTCCTAGTTCTAGCTGAAGTTTGTTTATCAAGCGTGCAGAACAGCCACTCAATAAAGCATTACAATAATCTAATCTCAAGGTCATAAACACATGAATTAACATTTCTGCATTTGACATTGAGGGCATAGATCATAATTTAGATATTGTCACGTTCGTGCTTTCGCGGGACGAAGCACTCGAGACGTTAAATGAACTTAAATGGGTTTAATCCAAAACGGCAAAATAAATATATACAAAAGGCAGGCAGGTAGGTAGAACAGACAGGCAGGACAAAACTCACGTAGGGACATTGACGATCGGACAAACGGAACTGAAAACACAGGACTTAAATACACAGGGTTAAATGGCTAAATTAACTACATACAGCTGATGACAATGACATAATTAACATGGAGGGAAGGCAGGGCACAGGGAGCACATGGCACAAGACAAAAACATAAACAGAGTCCAGAGACGTGACATTACACCCCCCTCCCGGAAGGTGCGTCCTCGCACCTAAAGAGGAACAAAAACAAAAACGACTGGGAACTGGGGATACAGGATCTTGGGAGGAGGTTCCGGTGGAGGACGGCCCCCAGCAGGGGGCAGACAGACAGGAGTCCAGGGAGGAACAGACGGAGGGAGGAGCCAGGGAGGAGACAGGAGGAGTCCGGAGCAGGAGGAGATCCAGAGCCCAGCTATGGTGGTCCACGGTGGAGCCGACGGAGGGAGGAGCATGGAGGAGGAACAGCCACCGACTCCATGGTGCCGACCGACGGCGGCGGAGCAGGTGGCGGAGGAGACTGAAGTGGAGGCGGAGAGCCGAAGAGCCAAGGTGACGTCGAGGCGCTGGAGGTCCTAGGCGACGCCGCAGGCTTCGGCGACGGCACGAGGCGGGGGGCGGGAAGGGCGCGTGGAGCCAGAGCGACTGAGGACTGAGGAGAAGCCGGAGGAAGGAGGAGCCTGACAGAGCCGGTGGGATGGAGGGACGAGCGGCCGGAGGAGAGAATCCCGAGGCGACGGATGGTCGACGACAGACCAAGGCGGAGCCGGAGGGACGATGGAGCCTGGTGGAGCTGGTGGACTGACGGACCACGGTGTAGAGGAGGGAGCTAGGAGCCCAGGGGAGCCGACGGGTCTACGAGCCGAGGAGGAGTCTGGGTCTCGGAGGCAGGACAGCGAGGCGAGGATCCTTCACCCTCGGCGGCGATGGAGACCGGCAGACCCGTGGCGAGCTCCTGATGGAGAGCTGAGGATGAGTGCAGGGGCTGCTGGGATCCATCGGCGTGGTATGATCAGGGTGGGAGGGTGGGAAAACTGGAAGCGCCGCGTGGCGCGGGCACTGGAGGAGCGCCGTGGCGCGGGGCACTGGAGGCGCGCACGTGGCGCGGGCACTGGAGGCGCGCCGTGGCGCGGGCACTGGAGGAGCGCACGTGGCGCGGGCACTGGAGGGAGCGCACGTGGCGCGGGCACTGGAATGGGACGGCTGGGCGGAACCAGCGGGCTAACGGGACGGCTGGGCAGAACCAGCGGGCTAACGGGGTAGCTGAACGGGAACAGGAACTCAGGATACAGGGGAGGTGCCCAGTCTATGTCGAAGTCCACATCGTACAGCTCCCTTTGCAGATCCAGCAGCCCCAGGTGGATGATCAGCTCATCCTCAGCCGATGTGTAGTGGGCGGAGCTCCACTCCGCGCTCTCCTGACAGACGGCTGACTTCATCGCGGTGAGCTCCGTTGCTGGCTCGCGCACCTGGTCTGACGTAATTGGCTCGGGTCCTGTGACGCTCCACGGCTCTGTCGCTTTCTCTGGCGATGGGTCCGTGGTCGCGCTCGACTCCGCCCCCGTGTCAGCGGTGGGCTCAGGCTGGGGCTCAACCTTGCGGTGAAGGGATGGGCTAGGCTCTGGATCTGGAGTGGGGCTGGTGTCGTTATCCTCCAGCGCAACCGTCATTGGCGAATTGCAGGACACCAGCACCCACTCGATGTAGGCGGCGATGCTCTCTCGAGGGCGTCTCGGACAGCTTCGCTCGTGGGGAGTAGTCGAGTCCTCGGAAATAAAGCGAGCAGAGGAAGCTGTCCGAATAGCGCGAGTCATTCGCGAGGGCGAGGAAGTCCATTGTGTAACCCTCGAGAGAGCTGAGGAAGTTGGGGTCGTCGTAAGGGGAATCCATGACAAACAAAAAACAAAAAAAAGAGGGAAAATACGCCGCTAACTTTTAGGTCCGATCGTACTGTCACGTTCGTGCTTTCGCGGGACGAAGCACTCGAGACGTTAAATGAACTTAAATGGGTTTAATCCAAAACGGCAAAATAAATATATACAAAAGGCAGGCAGGTAGGTAGAACAGACAGGCAGGACAAAACTCACGTAGGGACATTGACGATCGGACAAACGGAACTGAAAACACAGGACTTAAATACACAGGGTTAAATGGCTAAATTAACTACATACAGCTGATGACAATGACATAATTAACATGGAGGGAAGGCAGGGCACAGGGAGCACATGGCACGAGACAAAAACATAAACAGAGTCCAGAGACGTGACAGATATGTTTATGAGATGGAAAAACACAGTCTTACAGATGCTAGAAACATGGCTTTCAAGAAAAGACTCCTATCAAACAGCACACCTAGGTTCCTAACTGTTGGAGAAGAATTAACAGAGCAGCTGTCAAAGTGTTAGACAGTGTTCTATGTTATTACATTTTTAGGTCCAATAATTAGCACCTCTGTTTTTTCAGAATTTAGCATTAAGAAATCACTTGTCATCCAGTTTTTTACATCAACTATGCATTCTATGTATAATAGTAAAAGCTAACAGTACTATGCCTCCTGATAATATCTCACAGAGGTTACATGTAAAACGTGAAAAGTAACAGCCCTAGTACTGAGCCCTGAGGTACTACATATTGCACTTTAAATAAGTAGTTATCATATTGATCGATATGATACCTCCTTATTTACTGCTACAAACGGATGGGGGTTGGATAAGTAAACTTTAAACCATGCTAAGGCGCTTCCTCTAATGCCAACATAGTTTTCTAGTCTATTCCAGAGAATATTGTTGTCAATAGTGTTGAACATAGCACTGAGATCCACTAGCACTAATAAAGAGATGTAACTCTAATGAGAACAGTCTCCGTATGGTCTAAATCCTGACTGGAAATTCTCACAGACACCATTTTTCCCTCTGAAGGAATATAGTTGTGAAGATACTACCTTTTCTAATAACTTTGACATTAGAGATTGGTCTGTAATTAAGTGTTTGGGGTCAGGATGTATTTTTATTTATTTATTTTTTTTTTTATGAAAGGCTTAACAACAGCCAATTGTTGATTTTGAAGTTTTTGGGGACATATCTTGATGACAATGATGAATTAGTAACAGCCAAATAGGATCTACGACTTCTGGAAGCAGCTCTTTTAATAGTTATTTTTCCTAAGTGTAAAGGAGCAACTTTATCTAAAGTGCTAGAAAAGAGAGAGTACATGGTTTCTGTTACATCATTACACAAGTTTTTCTGCATTATTGGATGTGCTAAGGTGTGCTAATTTAAATAAATCAGGAAGATTACTTACAAAACACTCGTTAGTGGTGGTTCTACCATACTTGTAACAAGGTGCAGAGTTTACGGTTTTAACTTTATGTTCACACAAGACTAAATAATGATTTGAAATATTGTCACTTTGCTGCAGAATTCCAGGATTTATCACTAACACATGTTTTTTCTAGATAGACTCTAGATTTAAAGTAATGTACTCAACTGGTTTCTGTCAGGTTTCTGTCAAACAAAGCAAATATAGGTAATGATCACTGATCAAATCATTTATAAAAAGTGCTTTTGTAGAAAGAGACCTGCTATTCTGTAAGCCAAGTTTCAGTATTTGTTTCTCTGTATTATAAACAGTTTTTATTTGTTGAACATTAGCTTTTAATTTGGCTGGGACGTTTTTGTATTTTGTAGTTTGGGGAACAGACACAGTCTATCAGTGGCGTAACTTAGTCATGATGGGCCCCAGTGCAGACGATGACAATACATGTGGACAATATGACGATATATTTTTTTTGCAGTAGTGGTTGGTATTAGGGTGAGGATTTGCCTGATTTTTGTTGTTCAATTAGCTTGCAATTTTTTTTTCACGAATCTGCAATCAAAGTCTACTTGGCTCACAAATCTGAGGAAACACAGGCCCCGTTAGAACGGGCATGATGCTTCTGTAGCAGGTCATTACACAACAAATGCTCTCGAAGTGGAAAAATGTACTCATGCATTTCTGTAATGTGTCCTTGGCTGCAAAACCGTGTTTTGAACATCTGATCTAATCTCGCTGTCGACAGTGGTTCTGTGTTACTGGAATAAAGGGCTTGTTATAATGAACATAATTCTACACATCTTGTTTTTTCAATTTCGACAGTTTAAAGTATTTTTCCAAGCTGTCACTGAATGTGCAGATTAGTTTTTTCCCATGACTCGTTCTTGCTCTTTCTTGCGCTGACAGTGACCCTGACATGATAAAGAGACGGATGACATGACTTGATCTCTCTTCAGTGAGTAGATGCTGCACACAGTCTCCCGCCCAAAACAGAGATCAGCCATAGATCTCTTATCCAAGAGCCTGTATAAATTTAGCAACTGAAGTTATGGTACAAATACAAACACTTTTGGGCTTGACTCATGGATGGGAAAAGGCAATAAAGACAAAGTTCATCTTACTTTTGTCAGGCATTGATGTGTTTTCGTTGGACAGCACTTCATGTTTAATTATGATGGAAATGTGCAACAGATGTGAGATAGATACAGAAATGGCAAACAAGAAAGCTGTAATGCTAAACACTGGCCAGATGTCTTTTATGTCATAACACTACAGTAATGCATGCATGTACAGCGCATTTCAAATAATGCGAGATATGATGACTTTTTTCAAGCAACTAGTAAAGTAATGCATTACTTTTTAATTAATAAGAAAATAGTTCCCCAACACTGATTACGTGGCATGTTTAACAGTTTTCCTATAGATGCATTATGGGTATTTACACTGGCTATCTCAGAGAGATTGTAACCTTGAACGTCTGAACAAGTTGGAATGCATCACTCTTCACCTGCCATTTTTTTGCATCCATGTGAGAACGCCTTTATAACACACAACATGCGAGGTCAGATTTTAATTTGTTGATCATCTGCTTTGCATGCTCTGTCAATGCAGTATGTTACAAAAATACCATCATTGTTTGGGATTATATCCAGCTCGCATGACATCAGACCCATGAACATGCAGAATAAAGATAATGGCAAAGAAGAAAGGTGAAGAGCATTACCATCCCATGTGGAGAGGAATTTATCCAAGCAGAAAGTTGAGTTTGGGGTTAAGTGGTATTAGCATGCTAATGTCATGTTCAAAGATCACGTGAGAACGCTCAGAAAAGCAAACGCGTTCTCTTAGGTCTAGTCGAGAAAGATGTTACATTGTATTTTCCGTTTCATACAAAAGCCAAGGAAAACAGAACATAAGAGAGTCGACTTCAAAGGTGGGTATATGCTCCCGTTCAATGCCCGTGGCCAAAGCATGCCGCCCAGCTTGGCTGGTTCAGTCGTCATGTGTCTCGTGCTGCATTTGCATAAGAATTTTCCGCTTGAGCGAGTTTTTCAGCAGGCGTTTAGTCGAACGAGAAAAACAAAGTGACTGGCATTGTGAACGCTGGACAACTTCTCCACCTTTGCGCCTGGCATCAGCTCAGAGACAAATTCAAGTATGTGCTGCTGCCTCGTAGGACTAGCGTGTCACTTTGGACGAGGCCACCCGTTCTCGAGCCAACACACATGCATAAAACTGTTTGTTCAAGAGCTTTTTGGTTTCATTTCCCACCGCCTTACCCAAAATCTGCCATGTTCAATTTATTCTTTATAATCAATGGCTCTGGCTCTGTGCGATGTCTTGCATTAGAGACGAAATTGGGCGTTTTATCCAATGAGGATGATTTGCGAGAGTTGCTATCTCAGACGCTTCCGTATTCAGGAGATGTGCCTGTTTTTACAGCGCATCCCTGATGATGAGGTATCATTTGGATCATTTAGGTCAACATTTGACATAAACCTGACGAAATGTAAGGCATTATAACTCATACAAACTACTGAAACAACAACTCAAAGACAACCCAACCCAAATGCGAGAACCCGACTATTTTACACAAAGACTATGAAAAGGAAGCGTGACCACACCTGTTTAGGATCTGATAAACCAGTGCGTGGTCTGACTTCCAAAGTCAATGTTGTGTCACGTCTGTAGCGGAGGACAGGAGGAAGCACACGGTGTGTAAGAACACGCCCGTGACAAAGTCAGTTCAAAACCTCATCACCTACAGACTCATCCTGCCCGCAAAAGATGACATAATATGTCATACGATTTCCATCATTCCAGCTTTTCTTTTATGTGTAATGCTACTCTAATGGTGCACTTAGCTGTACTGTCAGGCTATAACAAATTGCATTGGCCAGGTTATAGTCAAGCAAATAAGAAAGACCTTTCTCCTGCTGGACTGAGAATAAAGCCAAGATGATATAATACTAACTTTGGTTACATGTTTTGTTAGTCCACTTTAGACATTCTACTAACTATAAGTAACGTCAACTAATTCTCATTTATTTGTAACTACATGTCTGCTAACTCTCAGGCTGTAGAGTAGGCTTAGGGTTACTAGAATAAGTTGACATATACATATAGTTTCTTTTGTTGTTTTTTTTACATTTCCATCCAATAACATGCATATATACTATGATGAAAACAACTACGGCCTAACTATTAAATTCCAGAAAACGTTAACAGATTATGTATTGGATAACTGGTCTAACCAGTACACCAAATCCATTTCTAATGTTGTTTTAATCATTCTGAAATGCCTGAGCCAAAGTCCGTTGTCCAGATGATTTGGTATGTTACCTCCCTGAACTGTCTCACACAATTGCGTTCCCAAACATCATCCGCCTTTGAACGTAAAATAACATGATACAGTTTGTTATTGCGTTTCGTCCGCATGCTTTGAGGTGGAAGTCATTTATTATTTAGGAAAAAAGAGCCCAGAGTTTCCCGGATTGCAAAACTTTTATTCTTAATATTTACACTTTGCGCCGTTTCCCAGGAAGTGACGTTTTTCGTTCTCTTGAACAAACGGAATATAAACAGTGCTTTATTTGTAAATTGTTTATGAAATATTCAAATTTTCCTCTTTAAATTTGACCAAATTCTTATTAATTACTCTTTGTATTTATGTTTGTTTAAAAAAATACTTCTTTTAACTACAAAGTTTTTTTCCCCCAAAAAATAGGATGTTTTTTTTGTTTGTTTGGGTATTTTTACATCTGTCGAGTTTTCCCCTGCTGTCTAATGGATTTTCAAACTTTTGGTTATGACCCACTAATTTGGAAGCACAGCTGTATAGTCTAGCCGCTGGATCCAGAGGAAAGACAGCCTGGCCGCATTGTTTTTCCCGGGACGTTGTGAATTTTAGCGATGGCCTTGCTAACTTCCATGTGTGCATGGGCCCTAATAGAAAGCAGACATAATTAATATGAGATTCCTGTGTGTGATTAATGATATTGATTCAATTTTCCAATCCCGTGTTTTTCCCCAACTCTGAAAGTTTCATCGGTATTGCCATGGCCAATTAGAATGATTGCTCACTGCTGGCATCAAAGGATGCTGGGAGAACGTATCTCGCATTGGAACTCGCATACTTGGAGGACAGAAAAACAAGTCTGATGTCTCTCATTAGCCTTTGTACATAATCAGAAGGGATGGATGGAAAATGTCGGCTATTCAAATAATGCCTCAATGTCGGCAAGTATAAATGATTACATGAATAAAAAAAAAACGAGCCACTAACAACCACAGCTGGAAGAACATCTTCATCTGTTTCAGTGAAAACTCTTCATGTAAAAGCTCTGCGGTGTAAATACCACAGCAGAAGGAAAGGTTAGCCCACTAAGTTATAAAAACTGATAACCCAGCCTGAAACGGAACTGTTAGATTAAGAACAATGAAAATAAAAAGCTACAGCCTTTATCAATGTCTGGCTCAAAGGTGTAATAGAGTTATCTCAAATGCAAATGTGTATATTGTAGGTGGCCTAAACCCATGTGTCTACCCTTGTGTATTCACTTGGGTTTCCCAGTCCATCTCTCTCATGCGTCAAGGTGTACCAACAACTGCTGAAAGCAGATAAAAGCAATATTATTCCAGCTGCGTGCAGTTAAAGAAAATTTCGCCCAAAAATCTCAAATCTTAGACAAAAGATTTCAAGCTTCAAAAATGACACAAGGTCCTGTTAATGCTTTTCAAAGTTTCTATGGTTCTGATGTTTTGGGTATATCTCACAGGCAATTATTGATTTCATATACTATTGTTATTTTTGCTGAGAGCCAAAGTTAAGTTTCAGAACTTTTTCATGATTTTTATTTTCAACTCAAATTCAAAAAAGAGCTTTTTTTCAAATTAGATTTCTGCCACAATCCTCAAAATAGTTGGGACGGGGGCATGTTTACCATTGCGTAGCATCTCCTCTTCTTGATGTCTGGGCTTCGAGGTTATGAGTTTCTGGAGTTTTGATGTTGAAATTTGGTCCCATTCTTGCCTGATATAGGTTAGCTGCTGAAGAGTTCATAGTCATCTTTAACATTTTTTGTTTAATGATGCTCCAAATGTTCTATATAGATGAAAGATCTGGACTGCAGGCAGGTCAATTCAGCTCTGCTACTATGAAGCCATGCTGTTTTAATAGCTGCAGTATGTGCTTTAATATTGTCCTGCTGAAGTACACAAGACCTTCCAGACGTCATATGGAGGGGAGCATATGTTGCTCTAAAACCTTTATATACTCGCCTGACCATTGAACACTTTTTTTCGACTTTATAACTGTCCAGTTTAAATGAGCCTTGGCCTAAAGAACACAACAGAGCTTCTGGACCATGTTCACATATTATCATATAAAATTTTATTATGATAGAGCTTTAGTTGTCATCTGCACACATTGTGTTTACAGACAGTGGTTTCTAGAAGTATTCCTGGGCCCATTTAGTAACGTCAAGGACAGAGTAATATGATGAGTAATGCAGTGTAGTCTTAGAGCTTGAAGACCACAGGCATCCAACAAAGGTCTTCTGGATTTCATTTTAATGAATGGTTAATTCTTGAAGTACAATATTAGAGACTGCATTTGTTAATTTTCTTTCTAAGACGTCTGCTTGCTGGATCGATCAGACCTCTTCATTCTCAGTGACATTAATTTGAATGGCTATGAAAGTACTTCAGTATTGAGGTCATCTGTGCAGTATGTTTTATACCTGAAATAGCAGAGGGGATAAAAGAGGGAGGCTTGAATTATTACATTGCAACTGATGTGACAGCATATTGAGCAGGTATGCTGCAGCAGGGCCTGTTTGTTGCATCCAATCAACTAACATGGTTTTATCATGTGCCGACTTTATCGATTGTGTAATAACATTTCTTCTCCGCAGGGTACCCCGCCCTAACTAGAACCAGATGAGGTGTATCATGTCATACTTGGAGGAGAACGAATCGAACATGACAAAAGTGGGTGGGTATTTTATATTTCTGATACAAAGAAGCGGGAACACATTTCTAAAGGGATATTCTCATGAAAATAAAGGACTGCAGCTGTTGTGCAGATTGAAAAAGCGTTATGTTGGTAATGGGGTGACAAGGCAGAGAGGAGAGCAAACTCCAGCAAGAGCTGTTTAATGCTTCTAGGGTGCTCAAGGAGTGGACACACCTGTACTGATCCAGACAGCATAACTTGAGAGATGAAGGCATGTTTCTGTATTTTTTTACATTGAATTTTCATGAAAACAACACATTACATCACACCACACATTACACAACATAATCCAGGACTAACCATCGCCATTAGTATCGCTCAAAGTTAGAGTTACCCTTTAGGGTTGGGGAGCTTTTAGCATTTAGAAACATTTTACACATTCTGAAAATGAAAAAAAAATGGCGAACAGCATTTTGAACAGTTTTCGAAATCACATGTGAACTATTTCTTGGATATGACTAAGCAGCGGGCACAATCCGGTTTGCAGCAGCAAAGACAGCCCATGTGCCGCGAATCAGAAAACACCTCTGATGGCTTGATTGGCCTCGTGAATATGGGTCTGACCACAATTCCCACATTTTAACAGCCTGGCATACAGCCACATTTATTACAGTCGTGTGTACTTCAAAGTTCATTTGGATTCCTGAGCCTACAGTATTCACATTGCCTCAGTCATGCATTAGAGTCATGTGCAATACTAAAACAGACCATAAACTTAAAGGCAGTCGTTATGTTTCATTTATTTTCGGGTGTTTTCTGCTCAGCGTAAGCTTAATAATGTCTTTGATGGACATCAAGGCTGGAGTTTTAAGCCAGCTGTATTTAAAGGACCACTGTGTGTTACAGCGTGCGCTTTCGACTTTACGTGTTTTAACTGTTAGCACTTCTTTCAGTTGATTGGAAGACTTTCAGTACATATGTATGTATGCTTAAAGGAACAGTTCACTCATAAATTAAAACTGTCAAAACATATCAATATGTCCAGTAGGTAGTAAAAAACCCCCCCACTGAAATCAGTATCATAAATGCAATATTTTTGCTTCCAGATAATATTAAAATTCAGGGTAGTAAAAGAGCAATATGGTATTTGATATTTGCAATACATTAACAGTCAATATAATAAAACATTGGCAGATTCTGTTTCAAACAACAATGAACACAGTTTTAACAATTCACTCGACATTTCACTTAGAAAGTGAATATCATTTTGCGTTTTCCAATAGATCTGGGCTGGTTTGCGTACAGCTGGAAGTGTAGCAGAGTTTTTGGAGATTGACAGCAATGACTCCATGAGCATCTGGAACAGTAGTTCTCAACAGCTGCCTCAACAGTGCAACAAATTCAGCTCGAAATCAAAGCAGCAGAGGCCTTGAGAAGAACTGTGCTTAACATCTTCAGCTGATATCCTTCATGGATGCAGTGAAATAGCTCTTGTTTAAAAAACAAACAAACATGTTTTGCGTGTCATTCTCTAACCTTTAATGACCTTGGGAGCAGAAAATGAGCATGTCCAAGAATACTGAACAAACGAAAGTAAACATTAAGCCACAAACTTCATCCATACATATTTTTCTACCCTTAAAATTCCACATGTAGATAAACCTCCATAAAATGAAAGCCAGCCCTATCTTGAAATGTAACATAGTATATTTCTGTTATATAGCAAACCTCCAACTGCTTTATTACTATATAAAAATAATATAGATTAGGTTTTTAAGAACTGTGAGTGAGAAAGCAAAAGAGAATCCATCTTTTCTATAACTTTATGTCTCCCATGACCCTGGAAAGTGCTGGATTATACAGAATCAAACCGTCAAACTAATGATGAATCTAGCAATGATAACCCACCTGTTTCCCACGTTTGCCAGAGATTATATTATTTTTTTCCACTGAAGGCTGTTAAAAATGTTAGAGTTATTTCCATAGTTTTTTGGGGGGTTATAGTGGCAGTTTGGGAATCACCACAGGTTCAGCCACCAGCTAATGCTCTTTAAAACCCAGCTAAAGTCTTAGCATGATTTGAGCATAGTGTTTCCTCACTAAACCTGCAACATGTATCAGCAGTCATAACGGTAACACACACAAAAGCTCATATGTATACAGGATACATACAGTAAGTGAGTAAAAGGGACAGACATGTAGGTCATGACAATAAGATATTAGGTAGGACAGATGTGAATAGAGGTGGCTCTGACAGCTGACCAGAGACAGACAGGCAGGGACAGAGAGCCTCTGGCTGTGAACAGGACTGTACAGGGTTCTGGACAGGACAGGACAGATTGTGACAAAACTAGCAAGAGACACAATGCAATAAGGTGAGACAACACACAACAAATGACTAGATGACATGTGTCAAAGCCACAGTCCTGCAACTTAGTTCCTAACTTCACAATACCTCCTTGGAAGTTTCTAGCACTCCCAAAGACTCCCAAAGAAATTAGGTTAGGAGCTATGCAAGACAGTGGCCCTCTAGGAGCTGAGTTTGTCACATGTGCTAAAAAGTTTTTTTTGCATTTTCATCTTAGAATATATTTAACGTATGATCTATGCTCTCAATGTCGAATGCAGAAATGTTAATTCATGCGTTTATGACCTCGAGGTTAGATTATTGTAATGCTTTATTGGGTGGCTGTTCTGCACGCTTGATGAACAAACTTCAGCTAGTCCAAAACGCAGCAGATAGAGTCCTTACTAGAACCAGGAAGTATGATCATATTAGCCTGGTTCTGTCAACACTGCACTGGCTCCCTATCAAACATCGGATAGATTTTACATCGGACAGATCTCTGCATTTGAGCGAGCTCTTATTGCATTGTAGTCCTCCATGTCTGCTGTGTTCTCAAAACTCTGGCCATTTGATAAAAAATTATTTTCATGTTAGCATGGTTTTAAGCTAACAACACACTATTCTGATAAAATGTAAATGTAAAATGTAAGCCTGAATACTTGTGAATAAATAAGTAAATAAGTAAGGAGCCTTGCACAGTTTGGGGCTGTCTTATCGGTGGATGATATTTTGCACGCAATTCCAAATTTAGTTTTTCTTCAATAACCTAGCCTATAGGGTCCTAAAAGATACAAAAAAAAGTAATTAGTTTCCAGTCAAATGAAGACGGAGGATGAATCATTAAGAGTGAGTGTAACTAGAAAAAAATCATCTTATAGAAAATACATATTAATCTCATTAGAAAAGCACTTGACATTTCACAACCTGACATTTGAGAGATGAGTAATTGTGGATACTTTCACTTAGCCACTCAATGGTTTTATGAGCCCTACAACCTGCCTGCAATTTTCAAGCAATCCTGAAGACTTAGGTTAGATTTTTCATGTGTGTTTGATTAGGTATAGAGTTAAACTCTGGAGGACAGCATGCAACGAATACCAGAGATGCCCATCCCTGAATAGACAGAATAGACAGATAGAGCCTTTGGCACAAAATAAGGGGAAATGAAGCACAATATTTAAGGAGGTAAACACAATTACCAAAATAAAGACTGGATGGGCTAAACAAGGGGATATGGTAAAAGAAAATGTGGAGACACATGGATGACAAAAAAGCCATGTGCTCAAGAATAACGCCGATACCTGAAACAAAAGACATACAGACAGGGCACAGTCATTTTAATCTTTGTGCAGAAAACTTGCATGGGTGGATGCACGCATCTTAATAAGAGAATCCATGCAGTAAGCAATACTGTGCAATGATCTTCTCTGATATTAGCATGTGTTAACAAAATAAAATATAAGTTTTGCAAAAAACAATGATTGGCCTATGAGCCTTACATACACCTGCAACAGTGTCTTCATTTCGGTCAAAACAAAAGGGTCACAATACACATGTGCTACCAGGGAAAAATCTACTTATGGAAAATACATATTTATCTCATTAGAGCAGTGTTTGGCATTTCACAACCTGACATTTGAACGACGAGTAATTGTGGATCTTTTCACTTAGTCACTCCATGGGTGTATGAGGTCTGTGACTGTAAAGGAATAAAGGCTGTTGGCTGATTCCTAAACAAGCCGCATTTTTGCCCTCCGTTTCACCCATTAACACTTCACAATAAGCAGATTATGATTTTACGGTACCATTCTGTTAAATCGTTTCTCATTACGCACCAAACAACCGTAGCGATCGGGGGAAATTGTCTCAGCACTTTGGATCTTTTTTGATGTCCCCCAAAACCAATTTGTTTTCAGTCCTTGCTTTGATTTGTTGGTTTCTATGGCCACAATTCATTAGAAACACTTTTCTTGTCAAAGCATTTACTGGTCTATCAATGGGGACCAGACCCTGCCTGGGAATAAATCAGCTGTCGGAGCCGAGCCGATGGAAAGAGAGTGTCGCTGCAATTAAACGCAGCTCAGATGGGCCCCCAACATGGGCGGCGGCGACATCAAGCAGCACGGCTTGGATGCACACCTCTGGAGATCAACTCATAGGATGGGGCGTACAGGTCCACCCCTGTATCACTCCTCCACAAGGCTGTCAACTTTGGCACATCGTTGCGCGGGACCACTGTATTTGTTCTCCAAATTGCAGTCAAGCTTCAGAAATAAAGAGCCCCTGAGACCCATTTGCTACAGCAGGCGAACCCAGCTTCAGCAGTGCGTCACACACTGCACATTGACACTTTCATGGCTGGCTTTTTTTTTTTTTTTTTTTTTTTCCTCAAACCAGCGCTTTGACCTTTGGAGAATTTTCCCAATTGTTCCCTTCTTTGTATTTCTTTTTTTCTTTGTCCACTTTTTCCCTTCTGTGATGATTGCCCCTTTCTTGTTTTGTTTTACTGTTTCGTTCTCTTGATTTCTATGGTGACTGCAAGCTTCCCAGGAATAATGAAAGCCTTGGGATTAAGAAGCGTGAACACTGATGGCTTTTTCATAAATAGATAGGAAACTCCTGGAATAAATGGGATGGGTTCATATGATGGGCTTCACAGATGGGACATTAAGTCAGATAGGAGAATTTTGGTCATTCGATGAAACTGGAGAAAATGATCGGAGAAAAGGCTTAGTGTCTCTTTGGGGTAAGTCAGCATTTATTGAGCCACTCACTTCTGCCCTTTTATATAATGGGATGATGAGAGTAAACAACTAATAAACTGTTAGGTAGCTGTGTCCTGGTCTACTCTACTAACTAAAGAGTTGTTGGTTTGAGCCCAGCAAAGAGTTCTCGGTTAAATCCTTTGGTGAGGTGCTTAACGTCAGCTTTAGGAAGGAGCATACTGTTAATCACTTGTTTCTCCATTAGTATCCAGGTCTTACAACTTAAAACAAGTTATGGTATCGCATCCTGTTCATCAACATGAAAACACATTTTCCACACTCCACCCAAGACTAGAATTTAAGTAGAATTGTGTAGAATCAATTACAACGTGTGATTCTGTAATGAGGCGGGAGGAAACACCTTGACATTGCGTCACTTATATATATTGCATCTTCATCTTGGATAAGTGGAATAGTATAGTCTAACCACAAAAACAAGCTCAGAAAACCTTTGTGTTGGCCACCCCTGTTCATTTTCTAATTTCGCTTGAAAAATGCCAGAGCTTTAATTCAGAGTACTGTCGTGAAATCTCTCGGAAAGAGATTGGCATGATAATATACGTGACAATGTTAATGTATTTGGTCTTGGACGAATAAATCTGCTACGCTGCTGGAGAGCAAGTAATCGAGACTTTCTGCTGCTAATACAACAGGCTGTTGGGAACATGTAATACTCGCTATAGCACAGTGTTGGGAGTAACGTGTTACAAAAGTAATGCATTACAGAGTGAAACGCAAGGCATTGTGTATTAAAGCTCTATTTCAGATTCATGGTCGGTGAATGGCAGCGTGTGGTGTACAAGTTTGTAAATAAACACTAAAGGACAGCTTCTGATATATTTGTTTAGTGATTTATTTCACTATATGTGCTGGGGGAATCTTGTATTTGTGACGTGGTACAGTGAAGGCGTGTTTAAGGCAGGTTTTACAGGAGTATCGCAAGGCTACTGGGCCAACAGCATGATTTCCGCCTCTGTGCTCCAGGTCCAAGGCTGTAAGCCCCTGTTTGGGCTATTAAATAGTTCATAACGTATTAGAATTTTGAGGTAAGCAATAACTTTTAAATAGATTGCTTGTTACTGTATTACAGTTTGGGAGTAACTTGCACAACAATGCACATGAATCACCTGCAGATCTATACAGGTGGAGCAAGGGAAGGTAGAGGGTTGCTAAAGCACGCTACACACTACTACAACAAACAGTAGTGTTGTTAAGCAGAGAGCTTATTAGCTACCGATACAGAAGAGAACCAATCAGCTCTCAGATTGAGTAGGACTTGATCAGAAAGCAGCGCCATCTACAGTCTTTATTTTATGTACTAATGTTATAATTAACATAGCATATTTGTCACAGCTCAACCCAGGCTCATTAGAAAAGTGCTTGTGCAAATTTTTCGCCAATATTACTTACCTTATTTGAGTTTTTGCGGCAGATTCAAAGTGAAACATCCGGTGAGTGCATCCAGTACCCCGACCCTGTATTGTCCACACGCAGACAGACAGCTGACTTAACCTAGTGTGTGCTACCAGCACCAGCAGAGGCCTCTGGGAAATCAGCAGGGCAGCTGGGTATTTGTAAATATATGGCTCAGGGGTGGGAATACTAGCGTTAGCGGCAGTAGGCTCCTTTGCCACAGGGAGCTGGAGGGGTGCATAAACATCCTGCACAGCCAGCTGAACATACAGTCTCGTCCCCAGCACCCCCGCACCACTGTTGCTCTCAGCTAATAATGCACCGAACACAACTTTACTCTCATGCTCCTCCACTCTGTCTGGAAAGATTAGCCATTTTCACACGCAGTTATTGTTCCTGTATATCCACTCAGTAATGTATACTGCAGGTGTGTGGGATGAAAAGGCATCGGTCCAGAGGAACCGAGTGATGTTTTACTGACATACACCCTTTAATGACTGCTGCAGATTTGTGTGTGATTAAAACACTTTAAAAGGGCCATATTCCACACGAGGGGCTGGCAGCCTTTTTGATTTTTTTTCTTGATTATCTCTCTGTCTTAATGATGTGATGTTGAATGTCACCATCATTGTGTTTTGTGTGTGGTGGAATGTTCAAGGTCCCGTATGCTGGGTTGGAAAACTTTTTTTCCCACCAGATAGCCTGGTTGCATACTTGTGGAGCCACTAGGGCACGATGACATTATGGCTGGGGTGGAACATTTTCCAAACCGTCTGTCCTATGTTGGGTCGTCAGGATGCTGGAGACTGTCCCAGTGTCCGAGGACACAGACAAGGAAAAATCCCAAGCGGATGGTTAGACCGTTGCAACACTAATGCACAGCTCATTCCACTGGATTTCTGTGAGGTTTGGGTCAGGACACTGCTATCCATGGAAACCATTCTGTGGTCACTAAACCCTTTTTCATTGGATCACTGTCTTGTTGGAAGATCTACTGCAACCACAAGCCCAATTATCTGCTAGTACGTTTTTACCATGTATTCTAACAATTTGTGTACAGGCCCACAATATTAAAGACCCACCATCATACTTCATATTATGAATGAGGCACTTTTCTACGTGGCTATCTATCTACACCAAACTCATCTATGATGTTTGATTTCAAAAAGCTTTATTTTGGTCTATATTAAAGTTTCAAAACCTAAGAGATATTGCTTATAAAATGTATGACTTGCCCACTAAAACGGCTCATTTGAACACTTCCCCACTTCTCTATGTCACAGAGTGGGTTGTTTTCAAACACTGCTCATATGTTTATGCAAAGAAAGAAGGCACGTATCACACATGTACACCTCAGTATGCCTTTAGAAAGTGGGTTATTGTTTATACATGCCATGCGAAATCAGGGTAAGAGGCAAAATATACCTTTGTTGTCAAGAGTTTATGACCTTACTTACATGAGTTGTTTTTGGCTTATTAAACATTAAGACTGTCACGTCTCTGGACTCTTTGTTTTTGTTTTGTCTCATGCCATGTGCTCCCTGTGCCCCGCCTTCCCTCTGTGTTAATTATATTATTGTCATCAGCTGTGTCTCGTCAATTACCCTGTGTATTTAAGTCCTGTCTTTTGAGTTCTGTTTGTCCGAGCGTCAAGGTCCATACTCGATGTCTACACCTGTGTTTATCCTGCCTGCCTGTTCTACCTGCCTGCCTTTTTGTATCTTTATTTTACCATTTTGAGATTAAACCCATTTAAGTTTATTTTACGTGTCGTGCTCTTCGTCCCGCGAAAGCGCAACCGTGACAAAGACATTATTAAAACATTAATTAATACAGATTAAGAATGTGCATATAAATGCACTCAATGATGATAATGGGTTCTATTTGCTTTTGACGCAACATGACAGTCACATGCAGTAAAGGCAGGTTTCAGGAATTGAGCAGCTGAATCACAGTGGGTGGGGCCTATTGTGTGATAAAGTATAATTATTGGTTGATGTCTTGCTTTGGAGGCAGTCATATGCAAATGTTTTTTCCACAATATATATCCAAAAAAAGCCGTTTTGGGAGCTTGATTAAATAAATGCTTGGTTTGAAGCAAAGATGGCATTTATTCTATGAAACTAGTTTTAATGGATTAAATATCGCTTAAAAATATTTCAGGTCATGACCCTTTTAATGCATCTGACATGGAGCACTGAGCTGCATTTCCAAGCATCATAAGACCAAGTAGATTAAAGAACCATTGCCATTAATGGTCTCTATGATGACACAGTCAAAACGCTGCCCAGATCATTTGCAACATATGGTCTCTAGATTGAAAGCGAAATAATATGGTAAATCTCGATCAAATACTGTACATCAAACTGGCTTATTTCCCTCAAACCACGTCGAAAATCTCACCATAACAGGTATTTGAACCCAGAGCCCTGATGTTCTTGAGCTGAATCCTTCATTTGCTTTGCCCAAGGCACTGTCAACACACTCTCTCAGTGACTAGAAGAATATTTTCCCAACCTCAATAGCATCAGCTGTCAAACGAGAACAAAAGAGATAAAACAGTGAAAGAATACCTCCAAGTGGCTCACTGACAGATGATATTAGGCCTGTCTTGGAAAGCTAAGGAGACAGTATAAACACTGAGTAAGCAAGGAGGCCAGAACATAACAAGCTGTATCCTAGTGGAAGCAGTAAACCGAAGCTGACACACACTCTCCCAGCATGCCTTTCATTTCTCTCCCTCAGAACATCATCTGTGATACAAATAACTCTTTGCTGGTGGCTTCTTGTTAAGAATCAAATAAACCATTAAAACTTTTCCCTTTTTTAACAGCTGTTTAAACAATTGGTTTGAGGTTTTGGTGTAATTTATTACCAACATTATAAGTCGACCACTCACTATAAAATAACAACAATAATAATAAAGCAATTCATGACAGCTTTAGTGATTATGATATGACCAAACCTAATATGCTACAGGCATGAACAATACTACAAACCGTTTAAAATTAAGAACTTTACCGATGAGCACTAAATCATGCCTAGAAGCAAAATCATGTGTTATCAAGTTATCATGTTTCAAATCATCAAAAAGCATTTTCGCATTTGCATGAAAATGTCTGAAAAGACATTCTTTCAAAAGTACTACTGATAGCACATTTGCAGCAAGAATAGCTCAAAACAAAAAAAAAACAACATGCTTTGACCGTTCAGTATTTTTCCAGTGATCAAAGAGTCTTGGAAATGGGTTGAATTCCAATACTCGTGCAAGACGAAAAGACCACTTTCATGTCAGACACACGTCACATAAATAAAGGCACGTTTCTATGTCAACCAAACAATAGAGGCCCATATCTTTTTCAACCATCAGCCCGAATATTGCCTTATAAAATGGACCAACGAATAATACCGAGAACTTCGTCCCACGTATATCACAATATAAAAATAATTTTGGATCTCAGTAACTACAAGACACACAATTACATAAATACGCTTAGCATTCTTTCCAGATCAAGTCCGCGGTGCAAGTAAGGCTGATATTTATCCTTTTCGCCATCAAATGCTATTAAAATCTATTCCTGATGGCATTATTGGATCATATTTTGGAAAACCATTAGCATTAACAGGTGTTTCCAACACATGAATCCCTTGCCAAGAAAACCCAACTGATCATTGTTCAGGATCTGATTTGATTGTGCTGTTAAAATAGCAACATGTGCAGAAGATCGTAACGTGGGGAGGGTGTGGAGCCTTTTGAAAAGGTTGAGTTCAGTCATCGTAAAAGCTCTTCATCTAGCGGCTTTGCATGAGTCCTGATAAGAGCAAAATGCGATATTAATATCTGAGTGGAAGGTAGGGGAAATCCTGATGATGATGATGATGATGATGTCATTTATTTTTGTCAGACCTCTTGTTTTTCTAGATGTCATTTGATCTTATGATTGTTTTACTTACGGGTTATTACTCACAGAGAACCTTGCATCCTTCTTGCATCAGCTGATGTATGTGCAACTTCCCAGTCGCAACGTTATCAAGGGGTTTTTACTGTTTCCTGGGAAATTGAAGACACCATAAAACAAGCTGGTAGACACACCGACAATGGTTGAGGTAAATAAGAGCAAATGTCTGTAGTCATCGCATCATTTTATGTGCTGGGTGGAGGACCGAAGGTCAGCTCAGGTGAGACAGTGTCAAAACATGCGCTGGCAAAGAAACAAAAGGATGTACAAATGAGCTTAATTCTTATATAAAGGTCGTAAAAGAGCAAGAATGGCATGGAAGACATCACTTTACTGGAATATCTGTTCCCCTCCATAAACATCTTTGAGAATCTGATGATATGCAGCTCTTTTCAGACGGCGACAGCCCCTTGAGAGTTTGTAGAGCAGAGAATGAGTTTTTAAAGTTGAAATGAAAGGTAAAATGATTTATTTAGTATCAGAAGTTGTGTGGACTTCTACATTATATTGTATTTTTGTAATGTTTGTTGAACACTATGTGCGATCACTCATGTTCAATGCATGACGATTCTTCAGATGTTCTCCCTTTGTGTTCCATAAATTGTGTATATAAAACAGAATGAGCAAAAATAAATAAAAATGTAAGAAACAATAAAACAAAGTGCAAATAAAATGCAGTTTTGATTTATCCCCAGCAGAGAACAATATTTTGTGTCAATAAAGCAGTATGAACTCTTTTCTGATCCCAAAATATTGTTAGATGGACTTTCCTTTTCACAAAAATTGCTTAATAGAAATAAAAAATATACAGAAATTAAAAGTGTTGACACAAGCAAGAGCAAAGCCATACAAATAACATTAAAACTCAGATAATCTGATCTTTGATTGTAGGCTATGTGTGTCAGACACAGCATGAGGCATTTCTGCTCTGAAGCTTCTAGAGAAAAACTTCTGGAAAAACCAGAGAAGCTGTAACTAGATTTAAACTGCATTTGGTCTCAATGCAGGATACCACCAAGGAGAAACAATAGACACTAAATGTTCTTTTCTTATGGGATCTGTCATATGATTATGATATAGCAGGTGTTTTGGAAAAGAACAGACCACGGATTCAGTAGAGCACACGTTCACAGGAAACAGGATATCATTGTCAGCTAAGCGCCAATATAACAGGAATCATACGAGAGTCTATGGGACATCCGTGTCCAGTGACTTCAAATCAAATGGCAAACATCATTCCAGAGGCTGACTCACAGACAAATGATAAATTCACACCCATACCCAGCCCTCCCAATCCTGGACATACCCTGCTACGGGCCACATTTCACTAGTATCCCCACAGTCTAATATGGGATGAAGTGTTTGGGGAGGGTTCATGTAAAGCCCAGACCTGCACAATCTATTGAGCGCTCGCTAGGAAACAGCTCTCAACATCTGCTCCGTCTTTCATGCCTTATCTGCCATTCTAGCCAACAGACAGAGCCGCAGACATGCACCTCACGCTTCACTCAACACTGCTTCTAAACATGAACCTTCAGAATGAATTTATGTGATCCTGCATGCCAGTACGAAGCTTAATCACCCTTAAGCAAAACTGCAGACTCATTGTGATGTTAATAGACGCGTGGAGCCGTTCCAAACAATAACGCTTACGCAAAGACCCATCTACGGCTGATTTTACTGTTACCTTAGGATGTCTCAGATAGTATGTCAAGAACTTTGTGGTACGATTTGAATGTACATCAGGGTGGAAATGACTGAATGAAGTTCAGCCGGTTTAAACAGTATAAATAAGCAATAGAGTTTTCTTAAAAATCTGTTACACTTTATTTTGATAGTCCACTTTAGACATTCTACTAACTATAAGAAACTTTGTATGTTTGTATGTTGCATGTCAACTAATTCTCATTGATTTGAAACTACATGTCTGTAACTCTCACTGTAGACTGTTAGGGTTGGTTTAGGGTTAGTAGAATAAGTTGACATATACTTGTAAAATTTTCTGATAGTCAGTATGTAGTATGTTGGAAATGGTATTTCCATCCATGGAAATAAAGTGTTAGAAGATATTAAACAGACAGTCTACTAATACTCTAATGACTGCTGGTTGACATGTAGTTACTTACTGTTACTAGAATGTCTAAAGTGGACTAATCATTTCTGTGTTGTACTTCAGTGCACTGCTATAGAATGATGTGCATTTATGTGCAATCTGAACTTAGAGTCAGAAATGTCCTTTTTATGCATTTAATGTGAAATGTGAATGCACTTTTTAGAATGACAAAGCATTTGTCTTAACCTAATGGCATGAGGTTAATGTGGAACATAATGTAAAAGACCTCAGTAATTATGTCAGTATCTCATGGGAAAGCAGAGCTCATGTGACTATAAAGCCACCCGAGCAGAGCCAAAGGACAATGCTAGCAAATAGGGCTTTTTTTTTTTTTTTTTTTTTTTTTTTTTTTACATAAGAAACATTCAAATTAAATTGACATGAGCACAAATATAGCATAACGTGCATTACTACAGATGAGTGGCATCATAAAATTGGCAGCGTTTGACTGTCTAAAGTGAGATAGTTTGCTTCAAATTACATGCAACTTCTAAATACAACAAACTCAAGGTCTGAGAAATGAGGAAGTCAATTAATAACTAAATCTGGGAATGAAAACAAAGCCGTATGTGCGATTCTGACCAGACCAGCGAGAGAGAGAGAGAGCAGACATGGGCTTAAGGCATGGAAAGGTTACAGATGATGGCTATTAAGCTCACATGGCTGCTTTTTCAGTTCAGGTTGTTTTAATAAAAGTGACATCAGGCCACTCCAGAATTACAACAAAGGTTGACCTAAAAAAATAACACCAGGCTGTAAGACATGAGAAGTTAGTTTTTCCCACAACGGAGGAGATTCTTTCAAAAGAGTTATGATGTTCGCATCGATAGATCTGGCCGGTGGTTTCTAACAAATCCCTTTGTGTAAAGAGAGAACAAAATTAACCATATTTATAAAGTCATTCAGGAGATATGGTTTCAGCTGGAGGAGTACAGCAGACATCTTTCAGAGCTTGATAATGAAGACACTTCATGAGTTGAATGAAGCGGTTCAGTGAAAGATCATCATATTGGACTAAGTGCTAATGGTGATGGATTCAGCAGATCTGGAGGAAAGCAAGAAGAAAATCTGCCTTTTAGACCAGAAAAAGTCAGAGCCATTTAATGGTGCATTATATTGCTATTGGTCAAACCAGTATAATGCACTATCCCTATGTGTAGACCTCATAAAGTTTATAGCAATGATTAGGGTAAACCGACTCATTTTGGTAACACTTCAGACGCTCTACTATACACTTTATTTGGATGCTCAACTAAGTAAATACATATTAACTTATTTAACTAACCCTAATCTGCTCATGCTGACTTTGGTGACGTAGTTGCAGAGTCATGATAACACTTTACTTAAAGTCATTTTATATGATGCATTTTAGTAGTTTTAATGCATTAATTATGCCTTAAAATACATCTTATAATGCATTACCTGATCCAATGAATAATTTTAACCACAGTTATAATACATTATAAGGCATTCTACTAACTTTAAAACAACTTTGTAATTACATGTCAACTAATTCTAATTCAAAGCTACATGTCTGTAACTCTCACTGTAGACTGTTAGGGTCGGTTTAGGGTTAGTAGAATAAGTTGACATATACTTGTAAAGTTTCTGATAGTCAGTATGTAGTATGTTGTGGACTCATCAAAATAAAGTGTTAAAAGATATTAAGCAGACAGTTTACTAATACTCTAATAACTGCTAGTTGTAGCATGTAGTTGCTTACTGTTACTTACTGTTAGTAAAATGTCTAATGTGGACTATTAAAATAAAGTGTTACCCATTTAATACGTTCATATTCATTGTTACAGATTTATGCATTAAGACATATGACAAAGTAACCTTCAAATAGTACAATGCATTTTAACTTATATATCATGCGTTACAGTGTTCACTGCAGATACCTTTATAATGCATTAAACACAAAGGATTTAAGTAAAGTCTAACCAAAGTTACTTATGAAGAATGTCCAAAAGAGACTATCAAAATTAAGTGTAACAAATGAAAATGAAAAAATAATGACTGACTCTAACTGACTTTGCCTCTATCTGTAATTTTCAGTTAAAAAAAAGAGAACAGAACGCAATTTAGCAAAAATGCGAACAAACGGAGAAATTTTTAAAAGTCCTCTACAAACATTCCGTGGTTTTATTATGCTGTTAATCTCTTTTAATCAGTAAATGATTCCACATTTACCTTTACAAAGCAGGTATTGCAGAGGGGTCAGTCACTCGTCACTGTGTACTAAGACACCGTTCACGCCGTCAGCTGACACAACCCGTTTCACACTATACTCCAGACCACTGACAGATGTGTAGACAAGGTATGCACAAATACAACGCAAAGCGTCTTGCACATGTGTGAGCCGGGGAACATTTCAAGAAATATTTTGGCTTAGGAAGTCCTAGACTTCTGACAGACCACAAACCACAAACTCCTGGTGTCACTCATCCATAGACAAGACCTGGAGAATATTCCTATCAGATGTTAGACGCCGTTGATTAGGCTGATGTGATTTAGGGGAACGACACAGAGCTGTGTTTTCGAACTCTGTTCCTTGAATCCATTAATGGCATGGATGCGGATTCAAAGAAAAACTCTTGCATCAACAGTCTGCGATTGAAGTATCCATGATAGCCTTGGCTCCGTTAGAGGGGAGCCCAGTCAAAGTGAGCGCTGTTAGCTCAAGGTGAACAGTTCAGATGGACACCTGCTATGGGCACTCAAGGAAATTTTCCCCTGCAAAGCTGCACCAGACCATTCGCAGATGATACAGCTGGGAAAAGTGAGCTCATTCGTGGATCTGCAGAAACACAGTTGTTTCCCAGAGCACCGAGGACGATCCAGCTCGCTCCTGTTAGTCACTCATTAGTCTTGTAAGTTTGCGATGCACTTCAGAAAGAAGAAAATAAGAAAGAGAGCCATGGTATTAAAAAGCAATGTTATTTAGAGAGCAGGGGGAGCTGTGGTGTCGAAACCTGAATGCTTATGAACCTCTTACCATTGTGCCCTTGATCTATATTATTGTGTATTTCACATCATTTCTACAGCACTGCACATCTCTACAAGAAGAGTAAGAGTATAATATTATCTGTGATATACATGTATATTTTATAGAAATATTAAAGGCTCGATAAAAATTGTATAGAAAATGTAAAAAATATAATTATACATATAAAAATATACATTACAGTTTCATATGATATGAAATTATTTTCAACAAGTTTAAATTTAGTGCAATGTACAAAAAAAAGTGAAATATTTTTACCTTATATACCTTCTATATTTATTGTCTATTTTTTTAAAAAAACATACCGATTTTACACAGTAATTATTTTCCGCATGTCAGTCACACATTTCATGACTTTGGTTTTCAAAAGTTTTCAGATATTCATAACATTTTGGCTACTTAACTACAATATTAAAACATAATGAAAAAATCACTAAATTTTTTTTCAGGAATTGAAGACTTACAACTGCACTGACATTAAAATATCGACATTAAAATTAAAATTCAGAAATTAAATGCATATTCAGCATGGAAGAAGTACATTCCATCCATTGTATGCAAGGAGAAAAAAAAAGTTTAGGGACCAATTCTCACTAATAAAGTACTTGCTTATTACTAGGCTTATTTATTATGATCTTATTTGGCACGATGATATTCTAGACCCCTTAAGCATTCCCCATAGCTAAACCTAACAACTTCCCAACTATTTATATGCAGCAAATTAGGAGTTAATTGATGGAAAAGTCACTTTACTAGTAGAACCGATTTTTAGATCCGGACCAGTCTTGCCATCGATTCTAAACCGAGAAAGAAAACATAAGCGATAAACGCGAGGTTGATATGAAGGACCGTCCCGAGCGCACTGCGAGAGACACTTACAGCACAGTGCTCCTGGAGAGCCCCTGTCATGCTTGGCGGTGACCGTCTGCAGTGCACTAAATCTGCTGCTCTTTCAGTGGAGACAGGGACATCATTAATAACTTCAGCGAGAAACTCGCGAGCTGACAAGAGCACACTCCTACGAAAAATACATGTGTGGCCATGATAAACATTCCTCCTTTTCATCCATCAGGTCAGTGAGCTTTGACAAGCGAGAGTTAGAGCTGGCTGTCGACGTTCTCGCAGGGGTGGCTGGCAGCTCCCATTGTGTACTTTGTAACGCAGGCCTATTAATTTATAGCACCTTTCTGAAACAGCTGTGAAGCCGCAGCTATGAGCAGCAGGAGTGGATGATTTTCTGCACTTTTTTTGGCCGAGCCGGTGAACTTAGGAAGGGTGAAGAGCATTAGAGAATCCTGCTTTGTGTTTTCTTATTTGTGTATTAACTTTCCTGTGGCACGAGAGTCTGACAAATCGTTGCGTAGCAAACAGGCCAGCAAAACTAGACCGCCGAGGGTTTCCACTTGCCCTGCACAGATCCAAAGTGAGGTGAACTTCACCAGATTCCCATTTCAGCGTCTTCTAAAAACAGGTCTGCGTTTCTCAGAACAAAACGAAATGGAACGAACAGACGAAGAAAAAAATGCTAACAGGTGGAAAAATGACAACGGCTCCGCAAAAAAAGACGGAGGGGGTTAGTTCAACTGAACACGAGTCATATAATAGACGACAACATTTAAAAACGGCCACATGAAAGCTCGCTGCTGGCATATAAACACTGATGAGCGCTCCTTACGCACATGGAAAGAGATATTAATAGACAGCCGACTGGAATATGCTGCATTCATGCAATAATAAACCAGACAAAAAGCAAATGGAATATTAATTATAAAACACATCATTGCTTGGCAAATTATGGAAAATTAACCTTTCATCATAGCTGATTAATCGCTGCATGTTTTTTTGCTTTATAAATAGACTAACTCTACAGTCAACAGACATCACGTGATGTTTCAACAGTCAACACCGGAAAGAGAGCACATTTTTGATGTGGAAATCTCCACATAGTTTATGTCACACGCAATCTGACAAAATGAAAAATGAAAGCGCAAATACGCAACCTAATGCTTGTTTGAACTTGTAATAACACTGGATGCTGCTGAAAAGAAATCGATGTCTCAGCTGAGAAATTAAACTCTCATCTGTGCTCAATCGGGCTGAAAAAAGTCAAATATTTATTTACATCTCACGTCTTATCAACTGGCAGTGGATGAGCTTTCTTTTAGATATATGTTCGAGGCAAAACAGACAATTCTGATGACATTACTGTGGTTGCTTTTGCCATCTCTGAATGCAGAAACTGCATTTTAAAGTTACACTCAGAATGCGTGTAACACACCTATAAATGAAAGCATGAATTGGATTGCAACTTCACGCACTGCGAAGGGATCTGGCAGAGTCGAAAATCAGATTGCATTCGGTGGTCAGTAAACATTCTACAAGTTGCATTTTGTGAGAGCAGACAGTATTTAACTTTCCTTGCAGCTCCACGGTTCGCTAGAAGCATCTTATCTCTTATTGCATCTTTATAAACATCACCTCAAACATGGGAATGAAATTTTCTCCAGGATTCTATAAATCACTTTGGCAGTTAAACAAAGGCCATTCTCTGTTATTTTCAAATCATCCGTAGTGAAGGGAGGCTGTGGCCGATCGTGTTACCTTCAGTTACTGGACGAACAGAGCCAAGAGAGAATCCTGTCTATCCTCGGCTGGGATAGTCACTCTTAATTGTGCAGTGTTTCATAGCAGGGGTACGAGGGAGAACTATTACATAACTCAGTGCCCTTGATGTCAGGTGACCCCAACGAAAACTGAATTTATCACAGCAGGTGTCATCGTTCCTTTCTGTTTCTCCTTTGTGTCTGATGTAAAAACCGATTTACTGGTCATCTTGACTTGGTGATGCCCCTGAAAGTGACAATCTAGTCATTCTCGGAAGCCAGAACTTTGGCAGTAAAGACGTCTGGTGCATATTGATGACTATTCTTCATTGTTATTTTTTTTCCTTTGTCTTTGAAGTGTTACAAGTTCCAAGATCCGTAAAGCTGCAAAAACAGAAGTATCAAACCCAAAGAGAAATTTTATAAAACTCTTAGGACTCAACCACGCCTCCCAAAAACACCTCAAATTCGCCCACACGTAAGATTTGCATAACACCACCCAAATGTTTACACAAAAAAAAAAAAGAAGTCATGACTTTAAGACAATGTGTGTTTCCAAATATGGTAAACATTTCCCACGCTCGAGGTATTCGGCCAGTCAAAACACACTGGATAGCTGGCGAATAAGAGAGTTTTTTGCAAGACAGGACAGACCGTGTAAACGCTTTAAAGTGCTGATTCTGTGCTGTGTTTTGCCCACATTGAAATCTTCAAAACTTTATTTACTAAAAATGATTGTATTGTAATAAAAACTACTTCCTCCAGATCCATACAAAGTTTCAAGATTGGTCTGAAATTGGATCGACAAGTAGGGTCCAGACCTGTTCTCTTTATTACTGTCTGCACAATGGCACCATTTATTAACTTCAAAATACAGGGGCCAACAGCATTAAAAACCAGCGTTAAGAACCATGCCGGGCTAAAGTCTTGGGGACTAGTAGAGGGTTTCATATGTTTGACAGTCGCTGCCAACTCTCTCATAAATGCAATAAATTGTGTGACAGTATCCTGTATCTTTTATATCCTGTGTATAATGCATATCTGTAACAAGTCATAGCACCAGGGCATTGTTTAATATGGCATGGTACTGTTCTGAGAATAAGCCTTCTTGAATCTCTCCTAAGTTTTAGTATTAAAATACACCAGTCTAGTTATGAGTTGAAGCTATTTAACATTTAGATTACTGTTGTTGCCAAAAGGCCATCCTATCATGTGCTATTTGTTCTATGAGAGCAGACAGCACTAAATATCACCGAGATAATAATATAGTTTAAAAAACCAAGTGTCAAATATCTTCTCTTCTGTGATGTTCACCATCCACTGATTGACACGGAGGAATGCGGCTTTAGTCTTGGCCTACTAAATCTCAAGCTTATTAAGACACTATTGACAACGCATGCGCCACCATCCTTGTTATCACAAGCGTTTATGGAAAAATATCCTAATCTTTTTGTTAGCGGTCTTGAAACAAGCCAGTCAGTCCATCAGAGTCAAACAACAGGTGCCTTTGTCAAAATCTAAGGGCTAGAAAGAGGCAGAGGGGCTTAGAGTTTCACCCTTTGAAAGTGATACGGGTCGTACGTCTCCCCCTCTGAATGTAGTGCTGAAGGACAGACCACCCAACTCTCAGCACTTAAAGCAGGAGTAGACAGCCTTTCACAATACTTACTCCCTCACATCATGACCCCACTCTGAGGAAGTCATTCATTTGCACATGACATACTCCCCTCTTGAGCTAGAGAAATAAAAATACACACATCCAACGCAGAACAAATCACTGTAAATGCATGTATCAACATGGGCATTTTAAATCTAATTTTTATGGTCAGTTGGACAATGGTGGAGAATCTACCCTCATCCACTGGCATGGAAGATGTTTTTGGTGAGTGTTCATCGGAGACGTGCGCTAGAGGGACTGTGGTGAGCTGAAGGGTGTGAGTCTATTGTCCCAGCCTGATTCTGCAGTCGGCCAAGATGCTCTCATTCCACTGGCTTGTAAAGTGAACTTCCATTGGTGACGAATGACTGTGGCATTTTCAACTCTGGCCCTAGAGGCTCCTAGGGGAACCTTTACACCATTTACAGTGAACCTTGCATGGGCAGAAACCCATTATGTAGCTCCACCAAAAACACACTGCATGTCAGAGAGCTCCCATTTATGTCAAGCATTTTCCATATGTAATCAAGTCATACGTGACAGCGGTATATACTGGAAATATATGCTTGGTTTGTCTGAATGGAATTTTGCTAATAAAAAGTATGTATGCTAGAAGTAACATTTTTGAAACCTTAAAATTTAGTTTGTTTGTTTTCTTAGGTTAATGAATTAATTTATTTTAGTCTTGTCTCCTGAACAATTAAGTAGCATGTCCTACTGCCATAGTAGCTGAAAGTTGCTAAGATTTCATTTCATTATTGAATTACCTTTTTAATTGGGATTTACCAGCCTAGTCAGCCGATGCACAAGTACAAACCCTAAGATGAGAAGTGAGAAAACATATACTTTTGTGTTGATACTGTTACTGTATATTTTTATATTATCAGTACTTCACTTTACCATTAAGTTTTCGGATGACTTTTTACTTTCACTCCTTTCATTTCTCTTACAACTCATTAATTTACTTTTATTCTGTATTTGGAAAAGAAAAGGACATGACATGTGGCCAAATATGGCGTCCCATACTTTGAATTTGTGCTCTGCATTTAACCCATCCAAGTTCACATACACAGTTGGAGATTCAGTGTCTAGCTCAAGGGTCTCACCTCAGTCGTGGTATTGAGGGTGGAGAGAGCACTGGTTATTTACCGACAAGTCTGATTCTATCCATTAGGCCACAACTGCCCCTTTGGTGGCATTATCAATATTATTTATTGTCTTTGTTCCTTTTTAAACCTAATGTAATACAGAAATAAATTATAACCCCTGAAATATGGCAATGAGATGCTTCTGTGTTGTCAGCTGCATGAACAAATAGTGCTTCAGCCCACCCAAACGACAGAGCCGACAACTATATAAGTCAGCTCTGAGTGCTGTTTTATTAGAATCTTTCAACTGACAGTGACTGTCTTTGACTCTCATGCTGCCTTAACTCAGGGAACTGAGGTCACGTTAGTAACGAAAGCATTCCCGATCAAAAGATCTCTCAATGTCCAGCTGGCAGCCACACAGATGTCACCAACAAAAACTCCACTGGACTAAGCCCAGGTGGAGGCAGTTCCTCTGGTGGAGAGGGCCCCCATTCTAATAAAACACTGAAGCATAAGTCAATGCTATAACATCAACTATCCAGAGGGAATGTCTCTGTCTCATAGCTGGCAGCCATGTAAAGTGGCCTTACAAAGAGCTTCTCTGAATGCTGAAAGTGGCTCTGCATATATTCAAATGGCTCAAACCAGGGTAAAATAGGATCCTTTAGACATAAAGGCCAGTCAAGGGATGAAGCACTGACTGATAGTGCTTGACCAGTGCTAAAACCAGAAGAAGGGCAGTCTTAAGCATCAGGAACTGTAATTTGGCCAACTAGAGGACTTTGATGAGAGGACAGTATGAGAACAAGGCAGATTCAGTATCTGAGCTCCCCCCAGGAACATAATGACAAGGACATTTTAGCCAACTAACTGGCCAGACATGAGAACGTGATTCACTGTGATGGGTGCCACATACACTCTGAGCATGTAAGGGGTGCACCCCTTATCCAGCAGATCCTGGAGAAAGGTTAGCACAGAGAACATGTCACAAGCGGGAAGAGTGGGTCCAGCTTGAACAGTTTTAATCACCTAGAATAGCTCGGGGAATAGCGAGCCAGCGCAAGATTCCTTTAAGGGCAGTCTGCACCTCTTCCACTCTGTATTTAAATTCAGGATGGCTTCTGCAGCTCAGGGTCCAACTTCTCTCAGGGGTGGGGTCCCTGGTGCTTAGGAAATGGGGAACGTTTTGCCAGCATTTTGTCCAGCTGTTCTCCAGGGTACGAGGTTATAAGGTAGGACCACTTTATCATTTTATGGGTAATGGGACAAATACAGTGGCATTTAGGCATCAAGTCCATTCTATACAAAGTAGAAAGACTTAATCAGATGCTAAAAAAGATGCTTGTTGAAGATTGTTGCAGAAACGAAACAAGACTGCAACAAATGGCTATCCTTTGTGTTATTTGCTTATAGCAGTGGTTCCCAATCCTGTTAACATGTTACTGTTAACAACATCAACAAAAAAATGATTGACCAAGTGGCAAGGGTCATACACTGTTGTGAAAGAAGGGGCTGACAAACCTGTTGATAACAAAATCGGTCAACCCTTACCATGTGAAACCTGCAAAAGTAGTGGAAAGAGCCACCCAGTAAGATAATAAAACATGACTCCAGGTATGGAAGGTGGAAGATGTTAAGGATGAGAGACCAGACCCAGAGGCAAAAGTGCATATGTGACCCTAGATCTCCTGGTGTGAATGGGCTCAGCAGGATCCTGAGATCCAAGATGAAGAAGGAGGTGAAGTCTGTTCTGGGGAATGTAGACTGGTTAAGGGGAATTATCCTAAACTTCGGCTTGATTGCAGAAACATTGACAAACCTATTCAGAAATGCAATGAAAATCAAAATGTGTGGGCCAAGGAATGTGAAATCACATTTAACACCTCAATGGAAAAGGTGCCCAGCCTGGTCCTACAGAGTCTAGACTTTTCCCAGCGTTTCCTGGCACAGGTGGGTGGACCTCAACCAGAAAGCACTGGGAGCCCTCCAACCCTATTTCAAGGTACTGCACAGCATTTACCTGACAGACAGAACATGGTTGCAGACTATGTATACCAGTTCCCGGTTCTCTGGAGGGAGAACACTGTTGCGCACTACAGGGGTTTTTTGTGACATTGTTGTTGCCAGGTGGCACGCATATTTTAGGGTGAAGAGGAATCTCTTGGATAAAAAAATTGGATAAAATTTCTTTTGAATTCACGTACACCTGTTCCCTACCATGCAAACTGATGACACAGAATTTTGATGAGCTGCAAGTATAATATTTCTATAATATATTATAAAATTTAGTTTACTCTGTTTTTTGGTGGTAGTTTTTTTAATTTTTTTTGTAGCTTTGGGTAAAATGTATAAAAAACAACAACAAACCATATACTTACTGCAGATATTTCTTTGTTTTGCAGATGTATTTTAACTTACTGAAGAATGCATTTTTCAAGCTCCATGAAAATACATGCGCTGTTTACAGATGATGAGACATGATGTGAATTTGAATAACTATGAGGTGCTTGCTTTAGATCACAAATTAGATGAAAACAGAAATGTCATCAATACGGTACTTCTGAAAGAACACGAGTGAATAAACTGGGACATTAATCACTACATGAAAAACAATAGCTTTTGTCATGGAAAGTCATGTCCATGATTAATTTTTTGGTCAAATCGCTTACCTCACTATACACTTTGTTTCTTACAGCAAAAACATCTGGCTGACAGGTTTCTCTGGCTTTTAAAAAGTTTTTTAAAGAGTCATTTTATTCCACTGAACAGGGAGAGGAAGGTACGAGATCTGCCAGAAAAGACTACAAACCATGATTACATCACAGCTTTGAGCCCTTGTTAGACAACAAGTCCTAAAGTCGGTAATCCAACAAACTAAAGACACTGAATCTTCCATTATCTTTTCACCCAATTAACCTCATTATTGCAACATTTCTCATGGTGAAACTATCACATGGATGCCAGCTGTGACTCTTTGACCTTATATGAGACTAGTGTGTAATACACTCAAACAAGCTGCACTGAACTGTAATGTCTAACATCAGATAATAGAAAATGACTCTAAGTATGTCTGCATGCAAAAGAATTTGAGCAAAACACTTTGCACACACTTTAAATGATATAAAAGACCTCGAGTTGAAAATGAAGACAGAATGTGTTGTGACATTTTGCGGTTTTGAAACATTAGTGGTTAGTGTTCACAGTCAGTGTGATGGACTACACCTGTGGTTATCCTGCCATGCTCTGGCTTTTATGTGGAGGCATGGGATTCATAAAGCACAGACTCCGGACATTTTTTAAACAAGTGCCTATCTATTTAAAATCTAGACCTAATACTACTATCCCACCAAAAGAAAATCAGTTGCAATTAAAAGATATTATTTACTTCTTGTTTAACACAATGGGGTATGCTTTCTTAGTTTTCGCTTGCACTTATTAACAAGAACTACCAGCACAATGTGAACAGAATGTGAAAGACCACCTCTTTTTTTGCTCACCATCTGACATCCCGACACCTGCTGCAATGATCCGTGGCATCCATTACATAAGGTGCAACCTTTAATATCCTCCACCTGCCTTTAAAATCATGAAACCTTTTCATCTACATAGCGATGTATTAACACTTCACTTTAATATCCCTCAATTAGAAAAGGTACAAAATAGGGAAATGTTTAGACTTACCTAAGAGCCTCACTTGTAAAATCTCTTAACACGGAGCAAAGGCATGCCACGGCTAACTGCGAAGTAATGTTTTTGATGTTGAGCGTTATCATCACGCAGTGGTACAACACTACAGTCAGGAAAGATTCACTCTTTATCTTTATTTTTACATTTTACAGTTTTACATTTTCAGGAGAATGCATGGTTCTGGACTGCGTTTCCCCAAAGCATACTAAGTTTAAGTAGATGGCTAAACCGTTGGCACCATAGCCTCTACGATCAACTTAGCTCATGGTGCTTTTTCAGAGACGCAGCCCTGGCCTATATAAGACATGTCACCATAATGGGTTTAGACTTTGCTAGCTTAAAAAACAACAACAAAAGGTTTAGAATGATTAGAACTAGCACTGGCGTTTTAGTAACACTAATAAAAAGTGTTTATACTCACAAAACAATGCAGCACAGAAACGTTTAGTCCAGATAAGGAGCTAACGTCCTGTTGAGGCATCTACATCTACTAGATCGACAAAGGTGAAGAAACAGCCGCCCAAGTCAGGTTGCAGACAGAGGTTAAAAATGCTGAAAGAGAAGTCATCCAAGCAGAGGCAGGACGCCGCACATTGACCTTGGCTCCGTGTCAGTGTTGTGGAACGTTGAAATCTCTAAAAATAAAAGGCAAAATGAAAAAACAGGCTTACATCACCCTGAACCACACTGAGCATTCAAGTGGAATTAACTAATGTGTCTCAATTTGTCAAACGTTGACAGTTCATGTTTTTTGGGCAGCTTAAGAATTTGATTTATTTTTGTACGAGTCTTGAGATAATTTGCACCCTCTAGTGTTTGAGAGTCAAGTGTCAGGCAGGTTGAGCCCTTATAAAGGCAGAGCAAGAACAGGAGGCATTACCTGTAATTGCACTAACTAGGTCTAGTTTACTTTGACTCAAAACAATTATATTGACAAAAAAAAAAAAAAAAACATTTCACATGCATGCTATAGCAACAGGGAAAAGTACATAATCATAACGGCATAATCTTGCTCACATAAGAATACACAAATAAATGCTTGTTCAAAAATATGGATTTGTTTCAAATGTCTCAAGATAGTATATTGTTTCAAATAAATAATTACGTAGTGGTGTTTCCTAGGTAGTTTAAGTCACTTTACGTGCATGTTTTCCACACAAAAAAAATATTGCTGATTGCTAATGTATATATAGAGATGCCTATAAGGAATCTGTGATAACATTCTCCGTATCAACTTTTGCTTTTAAACTGAATATGTTGTCATACAAATAGATTTAAAAGTCTTTCAGAAAGTCATTCTGATTTATTTTTAATGCAAGAGACCATATTCATAGCTAAACAGTTCATAGTCAACAATTGTATTTGATAGGTTTTCTAGGAGAAACAACCAAAATAAAGTTCTCAAATCAAACTTATCACATCTGGTGTCAATGGAGTTTGGTCCCTAGACATACAAGATAGAGAAGTCATGTCCAACTCTGGAGAGCATGGTGTTTAGTGACAAGTAACTGAAAATTCCATCACTTACTGTTACGCCTCACTTCATTCCAGATCCATGAGAAGACTTAAATTATTAATAAAACCTAAGAGATTTTTGTCTCCCCCCTGAGAGCCAACTCCACCAAAACATTTCAGTTTGTTTCTGCTTTAATTAACAGTAAACATTGATCAATGCATATGCATAGAGAGAAATAAAAGAAAGAGGTATACAGCAAGTCAAACACGTACACGCATGAGGTTAATACAATTTTTCAACAGCTGCAATAATAGAACTTTTAAATGGACAGAAATCATTTAGCAATCATTCATTTATAAAATGTTCATTGATTTTTTCGAAGATGAATGAAACTCTTATGAGCAAGGAATGACATGAGGGTGAGCGAATGATGACAGAGCTAACCCTTAAGTTCATCAAGTTTAGTCTGTTGGTCTCACCAAGGGTGAAGATTTGTGAAATGTTATAGGTTTGGAACCACATGAGAATAAATAAAGGTTCAGTCTTGGCCTAGTATTAATTAGTACGGATAGTTTGATGGGGTTTGATGTGATATTTGACAGTTTTAAAACAGAAATGCATTCCATTTGATGAAAGAGCCTGAATAAGGCAAACAGATACAGAGAGAGTGAGAGAGAGAGAGAAACAGAGGGAGTGACCAGCTGGATTACCATGTAAATAGTTGTGAAGATAGGTAGAGTCTGGACGTGTGCCAGGACTCTACAAAGGGCTTCTAACATCTGTTTGACGGCACATTTCTGCTCTGTATTTAAGCAAGAAAAACACTCTCGCACATGATCATGCATAGAGACGGTCGCATCAGAAATAAGCAGCACTGGAGTAACACAGTCACACACTGGCAGCGTTGCTTTAAAGGACGCGCCTGGCGTTTCCAGCAACACTGTGGAGGGAGACTTTGAAGGTGATCCAGCCGAACTGTGAATTTATCTGTTGTACCAGTCATTCCATGAATATCGAACATTCCGGGATGCGAGGTGTTTGTTCTCCATGGAAAATGCAGACCTCACAATCTATCTGCCCCGCAACAACAACCTGATTGAAACACATGGTGATCGTGAAGTCATCAGTCTTGGAGTCTGCTGATCGCTTAAATCTGCCAATCAAAGCAAAATCTGTCTGCTTCAGTGGAAGTTCATTTGCCTAAATTGGTCTTGACGTTGAAAGAAAATGGGGCAAACCGCAAGTTAGGAACAGAAAAATTAACATACAAATCCAAATTGCCAAGTAGCCACAGCGTATAAAAAGACTCGAGCGTATAGAAGAGCATGAGTGGTAATAACGGTCGAGGGGCAGCAATATGGGGGTGGTGGTTTTTCCCCCCTCAGCCCTGTACCTGAAGCATATGAAACTAATTTGTATAACAAATGTTGGTTTTAGACGGCATTCCTCACCCACTGATGGCTCCTCAAGGCCTGGAGAGCACCATTCGTTAGAGCTTAAGGCAAAGCAAACAAATTAATTAACACTATCTTTACTGGGGATGGCCAAGCCAAGCAAAGGCTGAAACACAACACCGTTACCTAAATTCGCATGCATCTGTCCATGTCTTCTCTCAGCTCTGGCTCTACGTGCCTCTCGCCCTTGACTGAAGCTGGAGGACCACCTGCATGAAAGAAGAGACCCAGCCTGTTATGTCTCAGTGATGGAAAAAAATAACACAGAATCCAGCTCTGCAAACAGCTCGCTGCACGGATCATTTTTCTGCGCTGCGCTGGACACGAGAGTAAAATAAGAACAGATGATATCATACGCGGGAACAGAGGTGCATTCGCTTTGTCTGATTTGAACGCTTTACGAAGAGACCGATGTGAAGCCCAGAATGGAGTCGAGTCAAGAAACCCCCCAAAAGACAGAACCAGGCTGCCGGCAGAGTCCCTGAAGCCCAGACCAGACCAAGCTCCAGACCAAAGTCCAACCAGACTCTGAACACCCAGAGCAAGACCTGTTAAAGAACCAATAGCGGACCTTCAAAGACCCAGACTAAACTTCATATGTACTTACACTATTTGGGCAAAAGTACTGGGACACCTCCTCCTACTCTAGTAATTTCCATGATTGCTTTTCTTTAGTATGGGTACAGTCATTTTAGACACTTTTCAAAACTATTGCAACAGAGATAGAGATACAGTTTTTAAATACATTGTTTCCATTGTTGTGTCCACACGTGTTGGAAGTGCAAAGAAAGGGGGTGTCCCAATATTGTTTGTCCATATAGTGTATGTACAAGTCATTGGTTGTATGCACATTTCGGCCAGATGATTAGGAGTTATGTGTAGTTCATGTGCGGGAAAGTTACAAAAGCAGAAGTTTAGAGTAAATAGCTTCTAACATTTAAAATATAGATATTGTTTTAACAAAAACACATAAATTCGGCAGAGATTATCTTCCTGTTCAAGGATCAGAGGGTCTTGTCATGTAGCTAGTTGATCTGAGAACTTGTCATATAACGATTTTTATTTGTGATAAATTGAAATTTGCACACACACAAACAATAATCACAATACCCATGTTTTGCACTTGTGCACTTGTAAATTCAGATGTGGGAGAGCAGAGCTGGGGCGAAGCTGGGTGTCAACGAAGAGCTTTTTATTATGGATGTATGCACTTTATTGGACTTCTTTTGGACTCCCCACTGAGTATAAAGCTTTGAAGAGCCAGGATGTATATATAACTCTGTTTGAATACGTGTAAAAGAGAAAGCCATACACACCTAGAAAGCCTTGAGGATGAGTAATTCATGAGCCAATTTCCATTTTTGTGTTAACTAACCCTTTAATTTTTCTTTGGGAAGAGAGCTGAATTGGACAATATCACTGAATCATAGTGATGCCACTGTCCAATTCAGCTCTCTTCCAATAGGTCCACAACTAGGCCAACCAAAGGTGACAGCAGTGACAGAAAACCTTGGGTTTGCCGCTGACCAGACAGAACCGACTTGGTGTGGTTTAATTCCAGCCTGCGACACAGGTCAGACTGAGCAGAGGACTCCTGCATACACGGTAAAGTCTTGGCCACTTCTAAAAGGTGTCAGATTAGTTCCGGCATGCCTGAAGAGACAAGTAAATGATTTATATCCAACACGCCGTACAAATAAATGTTTAACACCAAGCTGGTGGAGGATCCTGGTGCAACCTTTAAGAGAGCGAGAGCAAGAATCTGTGGGATTGAAAATACTTAAAATACCAAATAAATACTGGCCGAATGAGATACTGACTCCAAACCACGGCTCAATTTTGATTAACTTGCAAGACTTTATTCTCCGTAAAGAGTGAGAGAGGCGCTGGAGCATGAGCATGATCCTGAGGTCGTTATCTTCCCTATATGTCCCCGGAGCATATGGGAACATTTTCTACACTCACTCATAAATCAAACATGTCAACTATAAAATATAGCTGACCAGCAACAGATGTCCTTATAGATTTTTTAAAAAAGGAAACAAAAAAAGAAGGAATCTAAATTTTACAAGTTCTAAATTTTACAGCTAACACAGAGAACGCAAGCAGCTGAGTTCTCACGAGCGGTTCCTGTGTGAATGCTCAAAGCCTCACACCATAGACCACCTTCAGTTATCATTCCCTCTGGCCTGAAGATCAACGACGGCTCTCTCTCACAGGCTTCATTCAATACTACGGTGATGTTTTGTTTTTTGTAGCTTATCTGAGACTGGCACCGATTCTTATGAGCTAATGCTTGAACTTACTCTCCATTACACTTTCAGTCAGGATACCTGAGATTTGGGGGAAAAATAAAATCAATTATTCAGACGGTAATGGAGTGTAAAGCGGTGAGAAATGTAACAAACAGAAGACCGCATCCTCCGGAGGTCGCATCTGCAGGCTGCATACGTCATAAAGTAGACCTTATTTTAGAAAATTAAGAGATTTTGACCATTATTTTTAATTAAGTGTTATATCATGTTTACATATAATGCTCAGTTAACTGAAATAAACTGGATGATGGATGATGTATGCAGCCTTCAGAAACGGCCTGGTCTCCAAACAAAAACAATAGGGCTATGGGGCTTCAATGCTTCATTCTGATTGGTTGACAAACATTCTACAACATTTGTTGTTATTGTTATTTTTATAAAAAAAAAAAAAAAACAAACAAAAATAGATTCACTGCACCTTTACAAATTACAAAATAAGATGCATAAAATGAAAAGAATACAAAAAGGCAAAAAACAAACAAACAAACAAATAGGCACTATATTCTTTTACTGAAAGAAACACATGCACAGATTTTCTTTTTTTTTTTCTTGATGGAATGCCTTGGTTGACAGCAAATATGCCGTACATTAATAGCTTTCTATTTGAGTATCACAAGACATAACTCTATCTATCTATCAATATTCATTATTTTGTGAAGGAAACAGTGAGCTATACAAGAACAACACTGACCTTAAACTGTTCAGAAATAAAACGAAGAGCAGATATTTGACGAGCCATATCTTCATGAGCGTGTCGGACACATCAGAGATGTGTTTTATAGATGCCTCTGGCAGCACTCAGCATGCATCATTTCCTACAGAAGAACTTTGTGGTCATCTGGTGTATTTCTCATTTCTATTTCGTGTGACGCATACATTTCACATTTTATGAAATTCCGTCTGCCACGCACTCTCTGTACGGCTCGGCTTTAATAAAATACATCATCAACCTTTTGTATTTCTTTGCTCCTTTAATTTCTGCAGTAGATGTCCAACAGCTGGTCTGGAGAGGAGGAGGAAACACCTGCTTACACAGGGGAGGAGGAGAAAGAAAATCTATGAAAACCTCAGACCGAGGCTGTGTCTCAATACCTACAGAGCAGCCTACCTAGACAGCATCTTCGGGCGTCATTTGAACGCACTGAAGTGGTTCTTCTAAACATATATGTGATGTCTAAAAACCAGATTTAGGTAAGCAGCTCTCTATAGGGGTTCATGCAGCTTTCACACCGTGCAAAACATATCTATGATGCCCGCAGAATTCTGTCTAGGCGAGCAGCTTATACCATACTTGATATGAAAACGTCAAAATAAGCAAAACTTGACCCGAAAATCAACCGCGACGAACTTTTTAGCAAGTAAAAGGCCTATAACTGTATCATCAACCTACACGTTTCATGTGCTTTTTGCTATTAAATCTTTACTGGTTTTTAAAAATATCCCAATAATAACAAATTGTTAGCAATATTTCAAGATGAACATTTACTGGACTATTATTATTTGTTCATCTTAGTCACTGAAATATCTTACCAAGACATTACTGGGGGACATACAGGGACAGTTTATATTAATATAAGTTCATGTTTACGGTCTGCCACGTTCTTATAAAGATCTCATTAATTGAACTTATTTGGCCATATAAATATTTCATTGACTGTTATTTCATATTTCAGTTAGTTACTGTTAGCTAACTCACAAAGTCGTAGGCTGCATGCCCGGTGTCTTCTCGACAGGCACTTCACCGGGTTTTGAACGCAGCCACCTGCCGTCCCCGGGAACGTTGCACGAAACAGGCATCTCACCGGTACAGGTTACCGCACGCACCTGCGATACGCAACACGACACGCCGTTCAACTGCGCTGCAAGTTGCTGCAAGCGCCGGTGATACCCGAAAGAAATACAGTCTAGGGAGGCAGGCGGCTCATTAGAGTTTGAGACGCAGCCCCTGAGCTCCTGAGAGAGACTGCGATCGCAGCAATAAAACTCAGACGCACAGCGAGGAGATCTTTACGCACCGCGTGGCTTCGCTATTCTGTCGGAGACTGCCGCTCGAGCGCTATTTTACGCACACGTCCGCATCAGGTCTGAAAGTTGGAGCAGAAGCTCCGCGTTGACATGCTGAAGGTGAAGCAGCAGGGATGTCATCCAGGCGTGGCTCGGGGAGGATATGGATGTCTATATAAATGACTCGTTCAGTCTGATCACGGATGAAAAGAGCGTCTCTCTCCTCTCCGCTCTCTAAACACGCAAAGTTTGCTCGCCATGGCAGAGGTGGCTGGATTTCTCGGGAGCATCGATCTGGATTTGCAGGCTTTTCCGGCATTAGGGAACGTGCCTCTGGCGGATGGTTTGAATGAGAGATTGGGTCTGATTGAGGGCAGACTGCAGCGCGGGTCACTCACGGATTTTGGCCACCTGAAGGGCATCCTGCGCAGGAGACAGCTCTACTGCCGCACCGGCTTCCAGCTGGAGATATTTCCCAACGGGACGGTGCACGGAACCAGACAGGACCACAGCAGATTCGGTGAGAGCTCTATCACCCTTTCATTCATTCGTCAATCCAGCCATCAGTCAGTCAGCGGTTTTGGGCAAAACCTTTTTTTTTTTTACGAAAAATTTGCATATTCACAAACTACAGTGTCATTTGGAGATAACTTAATATGCTTTCAAATGCGCCTTATGACGCCTTCGTATAAGAAACAAGGGCAGGAGTTTAAATTCAACAAGTCAGTCTCAAGGTCAGGACACGTCAAGGAGTTCACTGGACAAATTTTTTTTATTAAAAATAATGCCAATATTTAAATATACGCATTTCATAGCCTTATGCCGTTTTTATTAAGTACTAGTTATACTAACCTAAAACTTTCAGCATTTAAAAACAATATATATATTTTTTTTTTTTAATGTCGTAGCGTCTGGGTGCAGATTTGCTCACAAAATATGGTTATGCATACACAGTGTGTGTATAAGCACACGCATATTTAATATGCACCTGTTTATGGTGTCCAAAATGCTGATTGAATGAGTGCAGCATCAGCCAATCAGTCAGTTGTGGATCAGTGGGTGTGCGGGTGGCATGCTGATTAACTTTGTTCACTTGGAAAACTATAATATGCAACTAACTGCCTCCGACGTAAAGTAAAAGAAAAATGTTTTAATATGTTCAGTTTGCCAGATCCAGTTATCAGGGGCTGTCTTTCATTTTGCAACTGCATGCACAAGACATAACTTGTGTGCATAACTTCAGAATTCAGGCTGTAGATGTAGGCTTAGATTTCAAGCGAGGCAGATCTGCATTTAGGGGGCACAAGAAGCAGGAACCTTTCTTTACAACTCTGATTATGCTTTGGGGGGGCCGTGCCACCCATGTCTTACGGAATCCACACCATACGCAGGCGTCTCAAGCATTTCATAACCATAAGCACAAATAAATAAAAGAATATAGCTTTAAATAGTTCTGCTTCAGAAACCCCAACTAACACCAAATCAAACCTGGAACGTATGAGCGCATTTGACACTTCATTGTTTCGCTATTTAATTCAATGACATTCACAGTGGTTTAGGCATGCAGATACTTTTTCGGTAACGCTGCGTATCCATCCACCCATTAGGCAGGAGCAGCATATCGCTCAGACGTACTCTCAAACTGCCCTCGGCGAACTCCAGCTCAGGGTCAAGGGACGCAGGTGCGTCTCTGCAGTGGAAAACAAGCTCACAGCATGAGGCTGTTTTTCTCTGAAAACACGTTCAAAGGACCCCAGCCGACACAGGCACAGACACTACTAATTACAGCGCTAATAAATCAGTCAAGGAGTGCTTGGTATTACAATGATAAACAAATGATAGCAGAGCCCAGACATGAGGATTTTTTGCATTGCTCCGATCCGTAATCATTGTGCAGGTGCAGCCCTTGCTTAGAAAACAGGAATAGCTCTAAATTAAAGCATGACCACTGTGGAATCCAGTGGTAATGCTTGTTTTTAGGCCGAGACAAGCTGCTTTACTGGATTGGGTGGTCCGCGGTCATGTTTCTGGCATCCTTCTGGCAAATGCGAGCCGTTTGTCGGTAATGTTGCAAGCTGGCAGTGTCTTTGATTAAACGCATATGAAATGTGCTTCTGCTTAACCCAGCTTCAGAGAGTTTTCTGTGTCGTCGTTTGGCATCCAAATCACAACATACTCGGTCCAGGTGGTGGTAAAAGGCCACAAAGGTGTAGTTTTTGCTTTAGTCTTTAATCAAGAGCGTGTGAACAGCTGGTTTCGGCCAAGATTGGGCTCGTATTCGGAAAATTGACACGAATGCAGATACCTTAACACAATATCGATTCGTATATATAAAAAAAGTACTTCAAAAAAGTACAAGAGTGGCAATGAGAGGCTTAAGCAAACATATCGGATTATTGGTTTTGTGTTACGTAAGTGTTAGTAAGAAGTCTTTAATTTCCTGTCCTTTAGGTTATACTGTGGCACAATTTTATATACTAGTCTGCTGAAAGCCTACTTGTAAGGTGAGAAAATTCTTTCAAATTCTAAATTCTCAAAGTAAACAGAATACAGGTAAAATGGCCAATGCCAAAGACGTTCATGTAAAAAAAATGCCCTGGGTCATGAGTAAGTCGTTTCTGGTGGAAAACAACAAACAAACCAGCCAAAGGTGGTAGTATAGCTGATAATCTGGCCAGGTTGCCCAGGCTGGTGTGATTTGGTGGGGTTTCGGGTATTTATCAGCTTATGAAACAGACCAATTGGCCAAAAAAAAAACCACAGCTAAATCTGCTTAACATATCTACAGCCTTCGGCTAATTTAAGTTGTTTCTTTCAGCTGGGAAGGAGTAAAACATCTCACTTGACTATTGTTGATGTACAGCTGCGCTGCAGTTGTAAAGGTGTCTGGTCATTGTCTGACGAGTGCTGTTGTGTGGCAGGTATTCTGGAGTTCATCAGTCTGGCCGTCGGGCTGGTGAGCATACGAGGCGTGGACGCTGGTCTTTATCTGGGAATGAATGAGAAAGGTGAACTCTATGGGTCGGTAAGTCAAACCCCTGTAGTGCTCACACACACACTCCAAACAACATCCACCAACAGAAGGTTCTGCTCTATGAAGTGTTCCAATAGGAATGTAGTCAGAGCTGGAATGAGGAGCAAACGACAACCCACCCACCAGTTCATAGTCTGCTCCCCATATGATGTAGATGTACAAAAAAGAAAACATTTCACCAGACAAAACAAGCAGTGTTTCCACTGCTGCGAGCCCTGACCTCTGATCAGCGAGGTCTGTGCGTGGCTCACCTTGTTTTTGTCTTCATAACTTTCCACACGAGAACAACCTCTCAGACAGAACGCTCAATCTCAGAGTAGAAAAACTGCCTCTTCATTTCGCTCCATACTTAAAATATTTACATATTTTGTAGGGACACACGAAGCGTGTAACGTATACACACCCACATATCGTGGATATACGAGCTGAGTGCTCTTGGTTTCTTGAATATCTGTGTGCTGCGCAAGGGCCGCGCTCCTCTCTGCTGGAGTGCTAATTGTAACTGAGACAGGGAGATAAAAGCATGTAGCAGGATTTGACTTTTTGCATGCTAACATAGAGAACCATATATAGGAAAATGCGCCTGGCCTCCCCCCTCTGCAGACTTTGCCATGCTTGCAGGAGAAACAAGCTATCAGATTTCCAGAGACAATAAGCGGGGCCCCAGTAAGTTTCTGTGGATCCTGAGTTAAAACAAGCCTATTTAAAGCAAGGAGAGATGACTTCACATGCAATGCGATAACATCCCATTAAATCAGACTGTAAACGCAGGTCAGAACTGCAAATCACCTGAAGACTTCTAGACTTAAAAGGTCCATGTCTGTTGCGTGAAGATCAAAGTAGTTTACCTTCATTGGTGGTTAGCATTTATGCATTATGTAAATCCTGGGCACGGAGCAGTATTTAATCCAAACAGCACACTAACTGAAACAGCACAGAAACAACAGCTCCTGGAGAGGGGTATTGCACAGTTGTTTTAAATTAAACTTTTAGTTAAGATAACTTTTTCTGTCTTACTCTATTTGCTTGGCCAACTGTTTAAACGATTTAACAGAACTTTTAAAGTTGACTTTATCTTAAACACTAATTTTAAATGTATCATCTTGACACCAAGACTTGAACCTGGTCCACTGCATGACTGTTCTTTGGCAGGAAACATGATGTAGCCCCAATGTCTTCTATTGTTCTCAGCAGTGTAGTGAGCCAGTGAATGTTCACCTGCTTAACCCGAAGTCATCGCTCATGAGGTTCTGTCAGTGGTGTAGTAGTAGCAGCCCACACAGACTCTCTCAAGCTGCCGTGTTTGTGCGAGAGAGCTTGTTGCATCATTGGGGAAGCAGACAAAAAGGTTAACAGTTTTGAAGAATGATTTTGGGTGTAAACTGCAAAGCTTGCCCGTAATGACTTTCCCTTCTCTGGTGCAGCGAGCACCTGCTGTCTGGCCTCAAGATAGTTTCCACTCCACATTTTGAGATGGTGACAAGGGTAAACTGTGCACTGTGAGAAAGAAACAGTACCACGTCTTCACACCCTCATGCTTTCCAGCGCATCTGGAGGTCTGGAAATGGGAGGTGCATGTTAGTTCTTAAACATGTGGTTAAATGCACTTAGACTGGACTCTTGATGGACAGGGGGAATATTAGTAGCTGAAGAACACACCATTTGGGTTGGGATGTTTCTGGGTCAGGGCAGGAAGTTTCCCACTTTCACATTTTACATCAGGGGTGTCCAGTCAGGTTATTAGAGGGCCAACATACTGCAGATTTTAGCTTTAACTCCAATTAAACACACCTGAGCTAGCTAATCAAGGACTTGCTAGGCATACTAGAAACATCAAAGTGAGTTGAGGTCAAAAGTTGGACCAAAACGCTGCAGGACAGTGGTCCCCCAGAACAGGATTTAGACAGCCTATTTTACATCTAGTCTTAAACCATTTGTGTAGATCAGTAGTGTCAAATCATGCTCTTGGGGGGCCACCTTCTTGCAGAGTTTAGCTTAAACTTGCTCCAACAGGACCTCTCAGGATGTTTCTGGTAATTTTGAAGGCAATGATTGGTTGGTTCATGTGCATTTTACTGGGGTAGAAGCTTATCTTTGTAGGCAGGTGGACCTCCAAGAGGCAGGACTGGAAACCCATGGTATAGGTAAAACTTGGTAGGACAAGATCTTTCCAATAATCTTACCTGGAATTTTCCATCATACTGTAGTGCCCATTATTGTCTCCATATAATCAAAACAATTCTTTTGTCTCTTTCTGGCTGCCTTGCAGAAGAAGCTGACTGCAGAGTGTGTTTTCCGTGAGCAATTTGAGGAGAACTGGTACAACACGTATGCATCCACACTCTACAAGCACACGGACACTGGAAGATATTACTATGTGGCTCTGAATAAGGACGGCTCACCTCGAGAAGGAGGCAGGACTAAAAAACACCAGAAGTTGACTCACTTTCTGCCCAGACCCGTCGAGATAGAGAAGATACCCCAAGCTTACAGAGACTTGTTCCAGCATAGGTGACCAGAGCATCCACCAGAGTTGCTGTGTTGGAGAGGGGCAGTAGGGGCGCTGGATGAAAAGATGGACGCTGAAGAACACTAAGAAATACAAGATCCTACTTCTCTCGCCTCACAGCTGTTTATATTTGGGTTCTGGTCCAAAATGAGGAGGCCCTCTCCAATGGTGATTGAGATAAACAGTACGTGTGTGTCCTGGATGGCTCCGTTTCCTCTCCTTAATGGGTTTTAAACCACAGAGAAGAGGGAACATTCCTGCATCCGAAGCTGGAGCCAAAAGATGTCTTGAGGAAGAGGTGTTGACTTCAGGGCCTCATGACGTGTGTCATGCAATCACCCTTTCTTCAGACACTTTTTGTAAGGTGGACTACATTTAGGCCATGTTCTCACTGGAAAAAAAAATAGGGTCTAAACTTCAATTTATTGACTAACTTGTCACCTGAGCATAGGAAGTAAAACTGCCTTTGACCGTTGAGATAAAACTCAACATGCCCAGTCTGGTGACCCTGGGGCCAAAGTCATGTTGAAAGGTCATGATGCAGCACTTACAGAGAAGACGGACATGGGGAGCATTCCCCGACCTTCCAGTAGGACAAATGCAAAGCAAGAGCTTTTCAAATTAAATATACCTTAAAGGGCACTTAAAAGGAGATAGATGCTTTGAAGAACAATGACCAGCTTCTACTGAAACAATACCAATTTTAAAATGGAAAAAAGTACCAACTGCGAGAAGGTGAAAAAGAGGGGCTTGCACAGATGATCCGCCTGCTTCCTTTGAAGTTTCAGGAGAGTTCAAACCTTACAAATTTGGTAGAAAAATCTAAGCTAATCAGCAGTAGCAAAGTGATTAGTTAGAAACAAACGCATGGTGCTTGCTGAAGGGTTCGGTAGAGGCTTTGGTCATTTGACTAAGAGTGACTTATAATGTTCAGGTTGTCAGGAACATTATTAACATGTAAGTGAAAGACGTGTAAATATGGACAAACCTATTTATAAGATGTACAATATATTTATTTTCTACATATAAAGAATAATTATAAATCTATATATAAATATATTTATTTATTTCAAAGGCTCTATTTTGTAATGAACTTGAAGTTATTGGAACTGTAGATTCTACTGAAAATATACAGAAGGGCTAAACCATTTGACCTGAATGACTGACAATAAAATTGTCCTGCTATTGTTTATTGTTGGTGACCATATTTGCAAGGATTCTCTGTACCAATTAAAATCTGAGAAACACTGAGCTGACTGAGTTTGACTGCACACACAAAGTTTATGAAGGTACTGTCATGGAATAAAAGGTAATTTTTGCTAACCAACACAGGAACACTAAATGCTGTGAGAGTCAAACCATGATGTTATCCATCTGTAATATCATGTACCGTATTTGCAAATAAAACCGGGCATTCAAAGAAAATCGTCTTCAGAGGCAGAAAAAAATTACAAAAACAAAACATTTAGCTTCTAGTGTGGATTCTGCCTTCATATCGTCTTCAAAGTAGAGCACATGTAATATACTTTTAGAAAACCTTCATGTAAGGGGTCAATCAATCTATGAAATGTTGTTTATCTAGTGCAGCGTAAATTCCAGAACATCACAGCAGCATTCACAGAATAATCCAGTTCTCCAGAGATGTGGATGTTAGCTGATGATGTAAAAAGACAGCTCTTGGCTCGGAGAACCTGTGGGAAAGTTCTCCCTGAGCAGTCTGTAGAGGCATAAATCAACGCCCTACAGAAAGCGAAACAATACGAGAGAATGTGTTGCACTGGTGGGCGTCAAACCTGTTAAAAAGCCTGCAGCACAACAACATTAGTTACCTATATAATAGTGATAACATACGTAGTACTATTATTAATGAGCTTCTTTGTGAATCCGATGCATTCTAAATCACAGCAGCACAAAACTCCCTTGGTGATTGAATGAAGATTTGGACCAGCACTGATGTTGCCCTGAATGGACTTCTATAGGGTTTCAGTCAACTTACATCATCAGAAACGAACAGAACAATCCAGATTTACAAACATTCACAACCCCACCCACCGCCGATGCCTGACAACATGCTTGGCTCGTTCGTGCTCAGATGATCAATAGCTAGGCATTGCAGCCAGCACGCTTGAAGAAGCGTATAGTGCATGTTCATGTGAACGGAAGCAGGTTTTAACATCGGAGGATAGATGGGGCAACAGCTGCCCGGTGCTGCAAAGCTAGCCGAGTGGTAATCTGGGCATACCAAGGATGGGATCAACATTTCAACATCTGCAATAGTTGTAATGTTTCTTTTCTGGCAGCTTTCTGCAAGCTGTGAATGCAAGCTCCCCTCGGGGGGGAAACGTGGGCTTGAGGGGGCGAATGGAAAAGAGGGGGAGAAAAACCCTGGCAGCTAAAGAAATGAAAATAATAGCAAGCAGTAGAAACGACACAGCAGATGAAAGAGTGAAGGGGAAGAATGGGGTGTACGGCAGGAGATAGATTCTCAGGGTGTAAAAGCTAAGAGCTGTGTGGAGAAAACGCATCTGAAATTTGGTTTTGCTGTCACGGATCTTAGATACGGTCTCACTCAGTTACATTTAGCGAAAATAATGAGTTGGAGTACTCACTAGTTCTTCAAAACCACAACTTCCTACTATTGGCTTAAATCAGTAGTTTCTCTTGTCTTCTGGTGACCTCATCATGGGAAGGGAGTGGCACATTTTAACACGCATAAGAAATGACTATATCCAGTATGCATCTGTAAAACCATTGTCTAGAGTTCAAGGTTGCCAACATATAGTTAGGTACTGCATGTAAGTTAAGTTTAAATAAAAAGAGAAGCAAATACTCAAACAGTGAAAGCCGTAAGTAAATTTCCCAAACAGCATTCAAGCTTGAAGTATAAGCCAAGAACCCCATTTATTTAACACAACACAACGCATGCTACTATAAGCAATGCGTCTCGAAGTAGCAAATGGAACGAAACGGAATTCTTGACAATTCCCAAAATTGATGAAATTGAAGATTATGCAATATAAATATGATATATATAAACATTGACAGAAGTTTAAAATGCTAAAATGTTTCATGACTATTGTTCAGAATCATTTATATTCAAAAACATGGAAATTTCAAATAATTAAGCTCCCTTTGTTGGCTTGGAGTATTCAGGACATGGATTTGCCATCATATTTGCCAGTAGTTGTGCAGAAATTGCCAAAAAACAAAACACAAGCCAAGACCTGCATGTAACTCATCCTTTTGGTCACTTTATTTAAATGTGATATTAAATACTAAGTAGCAGTTCATATTAATGGCAGAAGTTGTTGGTGTATATGCTAACATCAGAACATTTTCAGGAGGGGAAAAGTTCCTCTACATTTCTGAATGACACCCTGTGGATATCAAAGGGCTTATGGTCGCCAATGAAAAACATCTAGTTTAGCATCCGAAGTGGAGATGTGCCCAAGAAAAGAACAATACAGCCTGAGCACTAACCTGATAAGGAAAGCGTTAGCATCATTATATCATCAGAACAGGTTTGAACTTCAGTTAAACCACACAAACATGTATCTAACTCCCGCCGCGCGCCAACTCGGCCACGATCCCAACGCCAGTGGGGAAAAGAAACCGAAAGAAATAAACAACAGAAAAAGAAATTATGAACAGTTCTCACAACAATATGCTAGGCAACACTACAACGAGAAGTTTGATGTTACAAAAGTCCGGAGGAATTCAGCAAGCAGTTTTAACAACACAGACATTCCATAGCATGATTAGCAACAACAAGTTTAAATACCTAAAAGCAGATTAGAAAAAGGGGTTTTAAAACATTAGAAGAGATCTAGCTGCTTGATATAAGGCCATTTGACTTGACGTTACATTTAAGGTGTCCGCTGCAGTGTCTCTGGAGCACTGGCTAGCACAGTACCGATGACAATCCACTACTAGGAAGATATTAGCGCAGATAGTATTTACGGGGGCTCTAGAACAGAATCACTATGGTCCCTCCTCAATCACGCTGCTTTCCTTGCAATATAATTATTTATATATGCACAGCCCTTATTCAAGGGGAAAGAAACCTGCAATGCCTAAAAGCATCTGGGGAGAATATCTTCTTCAATCTTAAATACGTGAGAGAGTAAAACAAAAAAAAAAAAAAAAAAAAAAAAAAAAAAACTTGAATAACATTAAGGCTATATACACAAAATGACAAACTGCACTGCCAAAAAACCCCTTTAACAAAGTCTCAGGATGCCCCCTCGTTACTGAGGAGCTCAAGTAGGTGTTCTGGCTGCATCAGTCCAGCTGTGAGTACACCGAGGGGCCGAGGCTGGGCAGAGGCATCTACAGGCCCTTAGACGGGCCCGGGTTCTTGCCCAGCTGCGGGGAGGGGAGGCCCTGGAGCGCCCGAGCTGCTGGTACAGCCCCAGCAGGTCCATCTGATTCATGGGGCCAGTAAGACCGTTCTGCATGGCCAGCTGGTTGAGCAGCAGACCCTGTCTCGCCAAGGCCAGCTGCTGCTCCTGCACCTTACGGTTGGCGATCACCTTCTGCACGTACATCATCAGCTGGAGAAGACACAGAGAAGCGATGTTAACTTTCTGTAGCTGGCTTTAGAAAATCATGCAATAGCAGGGTCTCCAACAGAAGCGTCTACAAATGCACCGCGTTGTTTAATAACAATCAAGAACATATTTTGATATCCAACAAAAACTATGATAAGTTTTTCCCATGCAAGAACATCTTTTGACGTCTTTAAGAGATATGAACAACATTAAAATGTGCCCATATTTTTTATTATTTATAGGTTATAATAATCTACTGGTGTTATACTTTTGAAATTGAGAATTGAGATTTAAAACATTATTTTTGAACATATGAAATAGGTTTGTACAAGATGCTGTAGTTCATGCATATTTTCAGCAAAAATATTTAATTGATTTGTTGAACATCTACAACATGTTAACAACGTCACATGGTGCACTTGGAATAAAATATTCTTTAACTAGAAGGTTAATAAAAAAAAGTTACTTTATATCACACTGTAGTTAGATTTAAGTAAAAAAAAAATATATAATCAACCAGCCCTAAATCATAAAAAAGGTACATTTGGATGAAATCAGAACAAAGAAACAGCAATTATAGACATTTGATTTTGCTAAAGATATAAAAACCCAATATAAATAGACTACTTTGCTGTTACTTAATGTTGTATTTCTAAATGCCAGATGTAGTTTAATCTATTATTGTAAACTATTCACTCTTACCAGCCTTTTTAAGTTAAATAACAACATGAGGCCTTATTGCAACATTTAAACTTTATGCTTTTACATTTGATCAAGGAGACCCTCAAAAATCCCTTCCTTAAGTTTTTATTATTTTTGACAAATGTTGAATAAAGGGGAGCAACAGGGTGCCCAGATGTAAAATCCCTTTTGTTAATGTCCCTTAAACCCAGAGAAATAATGACGTACAGTTTGTTGCTTGCCGAGGACATCACGGTAAACAGCCTCCCTGTGTTTCATTTCCATCTCGTAGCCGGCCTGCCTCCCAAGAGCCATGGACTGAACCTGGGCCTCGGGTAAACTCGGGTTCTCCTTCCACTGCCAAAAACAACACACCTGTTACATCCTGTAGACCTCAACAAACAAACACTCACACGCTCATCACACTCACGCAAACACATCTAGCAGTCGTTCAGAACATCATTAATGCTGATGACACGTCAAGCCTCAAAGGATATGGATTTTAAAACTCTACAGAACCCAACTAGAGTTTCATTCATGCCTGTAGCACAAAGTGTATTAATTAATGCAGTCAAACTACTATTTTGGTCCAATGAAAAACATGACTTTTGATGCCATAAACAAAATCACACCAAAATAAAGAGTTTCTGGAAGACCCCTTCTTTTATCAGGTAGATGATACTGTGTTTCGTTTCTTCTGTTCATTCAGGCACAAGTTAAAACACATGATCACCCTGGAGAGCTGCTTTATAACAGAAACTAGGGCTGACAATATCAATGTTTTTCATGCTTATACTGTAAAGCCGCTTGCTTTAAAGCAATCTATTGCATGTCGTTACATTAATAATCACAACCTGACTGGAGTGCTGAATTGCAGAGCTGTGCCATGATTGGATGCTTTCTTAACTGCTGCTTTCTCACCGCGGTCAATTAGTTGCATTTATTTGCTTAAAGAGAGGAAAGCACTCAACATTTACTCATGCACCTCTTCAGGGTGTTCATTAACACTAAATTGCCGCTAGAGCATTTGAAACTTGTTTTCACCCCTAAGCGAAGAGTGAAAAACAACAGCGTGTTGAGGATATCGGGGTCTTTCCGATGAAATGTCCCTCTCCCCGGTCACTCACCACCTGCGCGAGGATGTCCTCCAGAGCTTCCCTGGGCACTGACTTCAGAGCGTTAGTGGCTTCCAACACTTTCTGCCTACCCTGGTTAATCAAATCCTTCAATGCAGAGAGAAAAAATTGTGAGAAGAAACTAGACGAGAAGAATCAAACCTAGCAAGAAAACATCTCTGCCTTTGGTGTTTCCCCAGAGATAACCAGCATTTATAAACAGTACGGATGGGATGATAATTTGCCAGTTCAATAATATCTCCATACTTTTGTGCCAATTCTATATCTACACATATACTGTTGTAATACAGTATTACAATTTATTACTATTTTTGTTAGACAAAAATACTTAATCATACACTTAAAGAGGACGGTATGAGTAATACTAAAAAAGATTAATTGTTTTTGTTATTTGAGGAGCGTTACACAGTTTATAAAAACCCTGAACTTGCACATGAATATAAAATGCAACAAAATTGGTAAAAATACTCTCTGAAATGAATACAAGTGCTATGTTTTTTTTTTTACTTACCATTATAGTCATGTTTAATAGAACTGCACGATTTGGGATAAATTGAAAATGACACTCTTATTTATTAATTTTGTACGATTTTTGAGAGATCACGATTCTCTCATAATCCTGAACTAAAAATAATGTGAATCAGAACATTACTTGCTGCAGTCTATTTAAAAGCTTTACCTTACTAACTATAAGCAGCAAATTAAGAATTTATTGAAGGAAAATTAATAGAATATTAACTACAACTTAATAGTAAATTGTTATTATTGGGTTTTTTTGTGCAAAAAAGTATTCTTATAGCGTCGCAAAACTGTTGAGCCACTGATGTCACATGGACTGTTTTACCAATGTATTTTCTGCGTTTCTGGATCTGGATCACATTGTGTTGCTGGAGATATCGTCCAAAATATCTTCATTTGTGTTTTGAAGACGAACGAAGGTCTAACGGGTTTGTAATCGATGACAGAGGGTTAGTTCAGCCCAGAATGAAAATGTTAAGAAAAACAAAATACTTAAGTATGAATAAATTTAAGTATTTTAAATAATGTTTAAATATGAATCTTGAGGTAAACCAATCGATTTCTAAATCGTTTAAAAAGAATAACGATGGTGAAGTGAATCGATTTTTCCCCCACCCCAAGTAAACAGCAGCTGGCAGAGCACAAGCCAAATGTCGGTGCCCGAGGACGCATGTCACAATTAGCTGCCGGCTGAAGGAATGTGAAAGAGCATGTGGAGCTCATTACTTACCTCCAACTGTTGGTTGCTCATGGAGGCCAAAGCAGCCACGTTGAAGGGGAAGTAAGAGTTCGGTCCCGCTCCCATGCCCATCTGAGAATAGGACGGCTGGTTGAAACGCATGGACAGCCCCTGAAACAACAGACGAGCGGGTCCATAAGTCGGAAAGAACCAGAGAAACTTCAATTTACGAGATGAAGTCACACAGAAAAGATCCCAATTATAAATAATCTTCAAATCAGGTTCAGCCTGACAGATGAGTCAGCCTTCCATCGTCACACTAGCACTTGCTGCAGGGTAATCAAAGCATTGCTTTTTTGGACTTCATTTTCCACTCGATTTGCGACTCTGACATGATTGGTCTGCGATCTGGCAAAGGCGCACGCCGAACGATAATTCCCGGCCGACAGATCGCTGGAGGATCCAAAAAATCCTGATGTGCACCCATGTGAACCTCTGTTAGGGTCCTGCCCAAGCTGTGTTTGTCTTACGGCTCTAAACAGAACGTTCTCCCTCTGAAGGTCAGCAGGATGGCTGTGTTTGTGTGTAAATGAGCTACCGAGGCAGATGCGGCCAATCCCACCCTCTAATTGGGTCTTTGGTGCATGCAGCTCGTAAACACACTCCACAGCTGAGTGTCCGGTGTTCAGACCTGGCACGAGCAGGTGTGCTGCAGAGACGCCGGCGAGGATCGCAGCTGTGCCGCAGACCATTCAAACGGACCCTCTTTTAATCTGGATTTAAAATGCGATGCCCGCCGAATGCCTGTTTTCAACTAGATCCTGAGGAGAACTCGATAGGGCCCTCTAATCACTGCAAGCGACTGCTTAAAATCCACTTTAACGGCTCTGACATGGTTAATGATTTTAGGCAACCAAATTAGACAAAGTTCTTCAATCTTAACATACACAAATGACTGTAGCGAGATGATCAAAAGCAGGTGAATTCTTTTCATTGCATATAATAGCTACGGCCAAGTGATTCACTGATGAAATTAGTTTGATTTAAGCGTAATATTTAAAACATCTTGCCAAAAAATAACATGAAATTTAGGAGACGGATTACATGTAGAGCAGAAACTGTGTCAATATGGTATGAATTACCAGCACACACACATCTAATCCCATGTCTCAATACTCAGTAGAACAGCTGAGTGAGTCCCAGCAGGTATCTGCTCCTGTATTGGGGACTAAAGTTAGAGTGATATTTTCCATGTTCGTTTTAATTTTTGTTTTTACTGGTGTTCAAAAAAAAGGGATCAGTCTGTGCTTTTTTTTAACTGTACTGCAGATCTACTCGCATTAACGTCAGACGGACAATGTTTGTGATTCAGTTTACTAATGAGAAAGTTGACTACAGAATTGTTTGGCAAGGGATAGTTCTAGATACTATGTGACTGCACGAGGAATAATTGCAGTGAATCTGAACAGAGAGAAGGCACTTGTCATTAAATTCAACTGCAGAGTCAGAGACCCAGAAGGCAACAAGTCACTTACCCCCCACAAAAAAAAGCAACAATTAAAAAAAACAAAAAAAACCCCAGTAATAAGTGACTGGCCGGGGACGAAGATCTCTAACCTGAAGACAATGACTCAGATTGTTTGAATACTACAGAGGAATCCAGGATAAAAAAATAAATAAAAAATCTGCAGCCACAGACATGCAAACTTCACTGTGTCTATGGAAGGTATTGATTCGACAATTAGACGCTTCAGAAAAGATGTGCTTCTATAGTTCTAGGCATCTCCCAAGCAGCATAGCTTTCTGGTAGCTCCCACTGGTTTTATGTAGGCCTAAATAAAGATTGTTTATGTTTTACAAGGAGATATTCTTTGAAGCTTTCAAGGAGTTTTATGCAAGCACGTATGCATACACTTAGACCTTTCTCATGGCATTCTTTAAAGTGTGGGTTCATTTCTTATTATGATATCACTTCACAGTATTATTCAGCAGGTGTGGTGCATCACTTAAGAAATAATCATCGACTTCAAGATTCTTTAACAGCTAATCAGTAACAGCCAAATACAAACCTTTTTTTTTTTTTTTAATATTGGGAAAAAAATGAAATATGGCTAAACTCTAACATTGTATTTACTAATAGAAAACACTGTTGTTATTACATGTGTATAATAGTAAAGGTCTTTGCTGGTTACGTACCTTCTTTTCGGCCTCGTACTCAGCCCAGGCCGCCTTGCGATCTTCCTCACTTAGTGCCTCTTCCTCCTTGTGGTCCAGCAAAGAGTCGTGCTCGTGGTAGCCGACGATATGATCTTTGTAGCTGTGAAGAAGTTCTGCCAGGAAAGGATCCTGAGACAGGAGAAAGGGTCAAAGAAAGATGGGTCAACATCCCTCATGAAAACACACAAAGATGTACTCCTCAATAATCGCAATTACCACAATAATAATGCAGAAATATTAATTCATGCGTTTATGACCTCAAGGTTAGATTATTGTAATGCTTTATTGGGTGGTTGTTCTACACGCTTAATAAACAAACTTCAGCTAGTCCAAAACGCAGCAGCCAGAGTCCTTACTAGAACTAGGAAGTATGATCATATTAGCCCGGTTCTGTCAACACTGCACTGGCTCCCTATCAAACATCGAATAGATTTTAAAATCTTATTAATTACCTATAAAGCCCTGAATGGTTTAGCTCCTCAATACTTGAGCGAGCTCTTATCACATTATAGTCCTGCACTTCCGCTGCGTTCTCAAAACTCTGGCCATTTGATAATACCTAGAATATCAAAATCAACTGCGGGCGGCAGATCTTTTCCTATCTAGCACCTAAACTCTGGAACAATCTCCCTAACTCTGTTAGGGAAGCAGACACACTCTGCCAGTTTAAATTTAGATTAAAGACACATCTTTTTAACTTAGCCTACACATAACACACCAACACACCTTTTATTATTCAAATCCGTTAAAGGATTTTTAGGCTGCATTACTTAGATTTGCTGGAACCGGGAACACTACTCCTAAAATACGATGTACTTGTGACATCGTAAAAAGAATGGCATCTACGCTAATATTAGTCCTGTTTCTTTCTCAATCTGTTTTCACAGTTTGTATCCAGACTAGATGGTGGATCAGCACCCAGAGATTATGTTCATCAGAGACCAGAACACCTAGATGCGCCCGTCGACAGATCACCAGATCCTGATGCACACACACACACAAAGTCATTTACACTACCTGACACAGCTGCATTTAAAATTGAACTGGAAGTTAAGTGCTGGGCGTCCGGTCAGAGGAGAACTGACCCCAACTGAGTCTGGTTTCTCCCAAGGTTTTTTTTTCTCCATTCTGTATGCATGGGGTTTTGTTTCCTTGCCGCTGTCACCTCTGGCTTGCTTGGTTGGGGACACTTAACTTCTAGTGACTATCGTTGAATTGACTACAGAGACCGTCTCTGCATTTAATAAGAAATTGGTCACTCTCGTCACTATACATCCCTGTCATTATACTGTACAGTGCTTTGATGCAACCTGTGTTGTTAAAAGCGCTATATAAATAAAAATGATTGAAATGATTGAATTATTGGCAAAATTAACAATTAGACATTTTGGATGTCATACAGAAAAAAAAAGTTGCTCTGGCTTAATTAAATTATTCAAAAATGTTGATTACAAAGAAGCTATATGCAATTTAACTTCTTAGTTTAGCCATGCTTTTGTATGTGGACCAATTCTCACTTGACAAACTGCGACTGCTGTTAGTAATAACATAATAATTTGCTTCTTATTAAAAGTTAGTAAGCTAGTTGTTAGGTTTAGGTATGGGGCAGGATTAAGACATCTAAAAGCAAGTTTGTGCAAAATAATTTCTCTAAAAATTTAGCTTGATTAACCCGCCCCTGCAAGCTCATGTTCATTAGACACACAGAACCAAGTCCCGCCCTACATTTCTCTCGTTTTTTTTAATAAAATAATTTTTTACATTCGAATGTACGTTACAATAAAAGAAGTAGAGATTCCTTGCTACCTCTATTTCATTGTATATCTTTAAAACAATTTACTTTTTCATTTTCATCTCACAGTGACTAGATGGACAGAATCTGATCACATGAGTCACATGTGGATGCACGTACGCACGTGACATCAAATTCGTGCAGTTTAATTTGAAAAATTGTTTTAGAGCTCCAAAAAAGAGTTACAGCATGCTTTCATAACATGAGCTCTTTTATCTCGTGACAAATAAATAAATAAAATAGCCAATTAGCGGTTCGTTTGTGCTGCAAAGCTAAAAATAAAAAAAGACAGCCAACCAAGTGTTCATATTTAAAATAACTTCAGAGGTTTTCATGCAACTCTGGTATCCATGACTACACTGTTATTGAAAACAACACCTGAGCAGTACGCAATTCACATCCAGGCCTCGTACAAACAGAGTTTAAAATTACTCTACAGCTATTGTTTGCTTTTCTTTGTCTTGCCTGCGCTTTACATTAAAATGCCTTCAAGATCCAAAAACATCTGCTGGATCCCAACCACATGAACATAAACGTGTGATAGTTACGTCATCACCCGATTTAGCAGAGACAACAAACGGAATAAAACAAAAACAAAATTAATCATAATCATCACAACGTTCAGAAAGAAAAGCCTCAGGTTTCTAAATTTAGGACTGCTTACCAAATTGCTAGAGAAAAGTTTGGATAAACAGAATCTGAGGAACAAAGTGAGCAAACCTCAATCGTCCTCCAAAGAGCCGGTTCATGATTAACTGGATCAAGGTTTGTTTCAAGAAATAAAGATAACAGCAGTGAGACAGGTACCAAAAACAGAGCCATGCTTTCTGCATTACAGCCGAGCGTAATGGAGAGCGCAGCTACAGATCCGTCCACATCAAGGCTTTTCAGTAAGTGGCTTCGATAGCTGGAAAATAAAAACATGTGGCGAAAGCAAGCACAATCACGCCAGGCCTGGCCTGTACCCTCCACAATCCCAACTGGATGAGTGATGGTAATTTCTGGCTAAGTGGCTAAATTAAAACATGGCTGGATGCTGCCATGTGAGGAACCCCTTCTGCATCGCAACCGTGAAAAAGACTGCATGGAAAAGATGATCTCTTGACGAAAGCGTGCAGAAGAAGAGGGCCAACTGAAGTGTGGAGCAAGAGACATTTCAAATGCACGCCATCAGGAGAGGGCCGACCTGAGCTTATCTGAACGTTGTCCAATTATGAGCTGGGCAAATGGGTCACATAGCCGCTGGGTCAAATGACAGGGAAGCCGTGGTCCAGGGGAGCAGGGAATGCTGGGATTCCTGATTAATCTCCAGGCTGGAGCTCCGCGGGTGGTCTCGTTTGTCTCCGTAACCTGCTCTACATGTGCATCTCGACCGAAGGCACTAATGACGGTAACAAGAACTCCTGCATTGTCATACTGTGAGCTAACCCCACGCATAATGACGGCTTAGGAGAAGGATATCGTTTTACTCCATGCATGGTTGTGGAATAGGCTGGGTGGGGGAACGGGGGAAATTGGCAGACTGCAGATTTTTTTCTCAGGAAAATGGGGAGTGGGGATCCCACAGGAAGTCAAAAGGGGGAGGAAGCATTTTGCTTCTGATCAAAGCATAGAGGTGCATGAGCTAGACTGCCCCAGGTGAAGAACCGTCTATCTGCCCAGGTCTGAACACCACGCTCTCTCACATCTTGAATTATCACAAGCATAGAAATTGTTTCCTTGTGAGTCTTTGCCATTTTTTGCCGTTTCACGTGTATGCTTCTGAATACGGATTGTAGACCTTCATTAACGTCACTGTTAAGCTCGAGTAAACTTGCATCCATTTTCCTTTGAACTTTTAGTGTGCATTTCACCATTAGCTTGAAAATTTTTTATACTATGAATAATGTCCTACTACCCAGGTATGATGCAACACGTTTTTAATACATTTACACTGGCCAATGTTGGAAGATGAACCAATTATTCAAATGAGACATTCCCTAAGAAGTGCACATCAATATTACTATAAATAGCATGCAAAATGGGTACAACGGGGCTAAAGGTGTCCCAGGGTAAAAGGCCCCTTTGATATTATTTCCATCTAAAGCACTTCCCAAAACATTTGCTTTTTAAGATGCACATGTATATTTGTAGGGCTGGGCGACATAACCAGATTGATATTATGCGCATCCAATTGAAAACAGGTGATGGAGATTTACTGCTAATCAAAGAACCGGCTTTACTGATGTGCGTGAATATATTGATCGATATACATCACCCAGCCCTATATATTTGTCATGATCACAGGCAGCGGTACAAAGTTTTGCGCTTTCTGTGCTTATTTGAGCTAATATTTTATGTTTTTTTAAAATGTAGGTGCAAGTATCACATAGGAATGGCTAAAATTAACACATTTTGAGATAAAGGTCTTTTTTATGATTTTTAGTTTTAAGATAAAGCAAAAGTTTTTAAATGATGAAAAAATATGTAAAATATGGTATTTGGGGTAAAAAGCACCCCTGCTGTTGGGACTATAGGCACACAGTAATTAACAAGATAATTAATTGATGGCTGACTTGAGATGAGATGGTTAGATTTAGATGGTAAATATTATATGTTGGCCATTATATTTAAAAACACTATATCAAATCATACAATAAAATGTAATTTCTTTGTGGCTACTAAAAATATATATTAAATTGGATCTCCTGCAGTACTTCTGATAAAAAAATAGTCCCTTGACAGCAACAAACGCAAGAGAATGTTCTGAACACGCCTCTCATTTTCTCATTACATTTTTTTCTTAAGGTGGGCCTTTAGCCTCATGTACCCCTACCATTGAAATAATGCACAATTACACATATATCAGCCATCTATTATGCCAAGACTTATTGTATAACTTATTGTTATGCCTGAACAGTGACACTCTTAACACACTATTTCCTGCTCGGTTGCTCTGCGCATTATACATTTTTAATTGCCTTGAACAGCTATCAATTAAAAGCTGACAGCAATAAGAATTCTTGGTGCAAGTTCTCCTAAATTAAAAAGCTGAAACAGCGACACACACCATTGCCGGTGAAACAGAACATTAAAATAAACTTTAAGAGCTCTGCTCAACTACATACATTTACGACTTGGCAAACAAAGCCAATTTACTTAAGACGCGGTCCCAGATGAACTCCACTGGTGTGAAAAACGCAATCAGGTTCAAAGATACAAAGTCTTTTTTCTTGCCATTTGGCTTCCTACTGAATAATTTTCAGCCCATTTACAGCTATTTCAGCTCAATTGCCTCTTAAGGTTTTTGATCACGCCACCTCATATTAAATACAATCCATATTTGCGAACTATTTTATTTCACTCATTACCATGGCCATAAACATCTGCCGTATGCTCTTTAGAAAAAAGGGTGTGAAGGGTGAGGAAAATGGAAGTGTGACAGACTAAAGCCATAAAAACAAGCTAAAGATACAGGAGCTTCGGAAAAGTGTTTTTCAAAAGGCAAACTTTAGATGCCTTGTTTCGATAATAAAAGTGCAACTTCGCATTCATGACCTAAAAAGGGGCATCCCGGTGAACAGAGATCTTATTTACTGCTTTAAAACCAAGAGCCTAATGCTTCCCTCAGATTTCACAAGACACTACGTTTGACATGCAGGTGCACAAACCAAAGAAACCAAGGGGTCCGGGGCAAGAGGCTCGAGGAATGTGAAGGATTGAGATATTTGTAATACCTAACCTTAGCCAGGCAAAACGTACTCTACAGCTGCACGCAAATTATACACATAACCTCAGTGCCCTGATATAAACAGTCTGCGTCTGCACAGCTCTCGATGTTTGGCACAGGGCCGGACGTCAGGTGTCCATCAGGCCTGCCTCAATGATCATTCCGTCTTTACTAAACGGACAACGTTAGGTGAGAACTTCTTCAGTTCACACCTTCAGCTCTTTCATCTAGGTTGGGGCAAATATCTAAAAATGCAGGGTTGAAGGCAACCACTCATTTAAAGAACATCTGGGGGATTATTAAGAGCAGTTCCTGCACCTAATTACGCCAACTAAAGTCTGTTCCTTTGCTCAGCGAGACCCGGTCGGCGGGGGAGCCGGAGCGAAAGCAAATTACCACTTTCCCACCGATGGACCACTGTCAGGAAGTGTACACACCGACCCGAGCGTGTCACTCAAGTCTGCCCTGGCCTCAGCTCTATAATGGGCCCCCAAAGAGCCCCAGGCAGGGCCAGACCCCAAGCTGGGTGGCTCTCGTGTCTGGGCCGCAGCACTCTTCTTTGTCATTAAGAGTGGAAGTCCGCTAGCTTCCTTTGTCTCCAATTAGTTTCTCTGAAAAGCACAAGAACATCCTAAAAGGGTTTTGGAATAATGACTGTTCATCAGGTCGGGGGAGGTTTACGGTGTTCCTTTGAAAACTTCAGAGACGAAGCAGTGAATCAGCTTAACAGATGGCATGATGTTTGGGTGAGCTGCAGCGAGCGGCACACAGGTTCAGAAGCAGTGTGCTTTAGACTGAGGGGGGTTGAGTCTTCCCAGAAACACCAGGGAAAGTAAGGAGGACTGGTGGGAATAGCTGCTATCACCAGATCAGAGTAAGTTTATAGCAAACTGTTGCAAAGTGAATCACTTACAGCCTATATCTTGGAGGCTTTTAAAGAGATGTTGACTATCAGGTTTCATTAGAATTTTAATACGTAATATTTAAGCACACGGACAAGACTGCATTAAAAGTGTGCACTTTACACAAATGGGGTTTAAAACAGGACCTAAAATCCAGTGAATGTTTTGTCCGCTGCCGGCCATTACATATAAGCAGAGACTCGTTTACATTGTTTCACGAGATTCACAAATTTCTTTTATCAACATAATGGCATTAGGGTAGAATGGCTCAGTTAAACAATACAATGTGTTTATCATTACTCTTCTGTTTATTGTTATTACTTTATTCACTTTAATTCATTAAAATGGATTTTTGAGTACTGGCAAATAATTTACCTCCAAGAAAATAAATCAATTATGTATATGATATATAAAGACCAAGATGCAGACACATTACACAAAGTAAGGTCTGCCAGGTTTAAAAATATTTCCTGTGCTCCATAAACTTGGCGGGGGTACTGTGAGAAACAGAGATATGACTACAGGCTTTGAGGGATGACTGACTCATTGTCAGACGATTACAGACAGCAGATTCCATCCATAACAGCTGACCTGTTACATTCTGCTGCACATATGGCCAAATGTAGTCATTTGCTGCATGCTACATCTCAGAATGAAAGCTTCTCAAGAACAACAGGCTTCTCAAACATCAGCTGAGCAGCTCACGATAAAACGCTGAGGATTTCAGCAGAGAGATGTGGGGGGCTGCATCTTCCCCAATATAAACCTTCTGTGGTGCACAAGACAAATATCTGCACAGCTGTGTGCTCTGGACACGTTTGCTGGATGCGTTCTGGATGCTCTGCCTCCAATTAAAGGAGGCCCGGCATCATCGGTTCTGGAGAATAAAACTCTTTAGTAAACAAGGGTCACGGAGGTCGCGGTCTGCAGCTGTGTGCTGTTGTGAGAGATTGGACATACAATTGAAGGCCGATGTGGTCTTGTAAAACCTTTAGGGTTTCTCTCCTGCGACTGCACACCTGTGACAGACTCGGAGATGAAGGGGATATTAAGACTATTAAGAAGAGATCTGAGTACTGCTCCTCCAATCGCTTTAGGAAGACCGAATGCTTTGGAAACCAGGCGCATGAGTAAATAACAGCGTCTCAATCCTGCTGAACATCAATATGTAATGTGCACAGGCCGAGATTTAGCTTTAGCGGTAAATGCGTGATTCTGCAGTCTGAGGCACATTTTCAGCACGTTTAATTCAATGCAATTAATATTAGGTCACAGGAATACCGCGTGATGCTTCTACAGCAATACAAGTAACGAAGACCCAACAGGGGCACAGAAATTGAAACATAAAGGTGTCTGTGAGAGACGGGTTCACCTGGAACACATGTAGGACATATCATTCTTGTTTGATTTCCTTAAGGTTGCTTATTGGTGTTACAATAATGTTAAAATACTTGGTTAATTATCACACTGTCAAAAAAACATAAAAGGTAAACTATATTTTTTTATTTAGTGATTTGATGACCCTGGACAACCAGTCAGAAGGCTCAATTCTTCAAAACTGAGATTTATACATGATCTGAAAGCTGAGTATATAAGCCTTTCATTGATGCATGGTTTGTTAGGATAGGACAATATCTGGCAGCATAAGTATTTGAGTAACTGGAATCTGAGAGTGAAAAAAACAAACAAAAAAAGAGAGAAAAATCAAAAATAATAAATCCATGAACACGATCTTTAATATCCTAATGATTTTTTGGCATAAAAGAAAAATCTATAATTTTGCCCCATATTTTTGGTTATTGCTACATATAAACCTGTAATACTTACGACTGCTTTGTGCACCAGGGTCACACACATACAACTTTTAGTACGAATAAGGTAACACTTCAGTATAGGGAACAATTGATAATTATGAACTAGTTGCTTATTATTGACATTTTAGCCGTTTATTAGTGCTTATATAGCACATATTATGCATAACCATATTCTACATGCCTAATTCTACCCAATTCCTTACCTTACCAACTATTACATTTAGAACAGCAAATTAGAACTTTATTAGAATGGGACCTTAATCTGCTTAAAGTGACCATAAATCATTAAAATACTGAAATTTCAGTATTCAGTAAGATGCTTTGAAACAATGTCAAGCGGAAACAAATTTATTTGTACAGCACTGTTCACGACAAACTGAAACGGACCCTAATATGTTTTCTGCCGTGGTATGAAGTGTTGCTCACCTTGGGAAGCATGGGTGTGGCCCGCTTGCTCTTCTTCTCAGAAGGATCGTCCAGCTGGTCAGGCTCAAACGTGTAGAGCTCCGTCAGCTCGTTCATGGTAAAGTGACGTTCAATCTGCTGTTGGTCTACAACTCTGAAGGACAGAGACTGTTTGGCGACCTGCCGGTCATAGATCTTCTCCTCCATGGTTCCCTATAGACAAAAACATTACAGGTCTGAACTGCCCCGTCCGTGAATAAACGCTTCTACACGGATGGAATAAACACAAGAAACTAAATTCCTCACCTGAGCCAAAAACCTGTAGACAAACACAGTCCTCGCTTGGCCAAAGCGATAGACTCTGAAAATACTCTGAATGTCGTAGGATGGGTTCCATGAGGCATCGAAAATTATGACCCTGTTTGCAGCTACCAAATTGATCCCAAGAGAACCAGCTCTGGTTGAGATGAGGAACAATCGGCCCCTGAGGAGAGCAAGAACACAAGTGCTTTCATGGAAAAGCCAGAAACACTCCAGATCTCCAGACTGACGCCATGTTTTTCTGTCTGTGCGACAATTTTGTGTGCGTTGTTTAACTTGTAAACGCTGCCATTTCTGCAGCATATGAGAAACATCAAATGAAAACTGAAAGCATAACGAAAAAATGCTACTCGTTTGAGCCTGGTTTATACTGTCCACGTCAGCAGGAGCACAAATACTGAGGAAATGATGGATGGTTTTCATGCCAAAGTAAAGTAAAAGACTGTTTCTTAAACCAGAGAAAGTGAACATGTTGGTATTCTTGTGAGGAAAAACAAGCACTGCCCTCGACAGCAAGTTTAGTTTAATTTTGAAAAGCTTGTAATCTTTGCTGTTCACCTCATGTTACACTCTTATTAATTACATTTGATTCCACAGCAGTTGCAAAATGTCTTGTAATTATATTGACTGTACATAATCATGCATCGCATTTGGTTTTGTTAATAAATGTTTTATAAGCTAATTTGTCATTGTAAGCTCTCTTACTGTTTTACGGTGGTTCTGCTTTTAAAGCAATAACAACAACGAATCCATCTTTTGTTTTAGTCTTAATAAGTATAGATGCATGTAAGCAAAAGAGAATTATTTTTACTTGTAAATTGTGACAAGATGGTAAATTCGAAAGCAATCGAAGTGTGAAATGTGAACTATACATCAGATTAGCTGCTTCTTTAAATAAACAGTATAAATATACATAGTATTATAATGCTATACAAAACTAGAACAACGCAAAAAAAAAACTAAAGATAACATCTAGAAAGAAAATAAGACCGGAGCTCTGCACTCTAAAGAGAAAAGTGTCTTTACCGAACATTACTGGTGTCATTGAAGTCCTCTGCCCATTTCTTCCTGGTCATGGCGTTCGTTGAACCATCTAGACGATAGTAGTCAATGTTTCTGAACCACTTGCCCTCACCTTCAGAGAAAACATCAGCACATCAGTTACTAGCAAACATTAGATGCAGCTGTCAGCCATGGTTTGCTGTACGTGAAGAGCACAAGGGAAAGTATGTACCCTACTTAGGTGGCAAAGCCCAAAAGAACTCATGTTCAGCAATTAATATTGTGGCCTCCCATGCTCGTGTTCATAACTAACATTTCAATATGTTTCCAATTATTCCTCTGTGATCTTTTCATTACAAATTGCAAAGCCTTAAGCTAACTTTTTTTTGCAAAATAAAAAAGGCCTAATCATTTTCAAAATGAAAGTAAAAACAGCTGCGAGGGTTTAATTAGGACCGTGACCTTATTCCAGAGGCTTTATGTTTACATGCGCATATTTGTGTGTTTCTGCGGGCACTTAACCCAGATCTCTGTCAGATGTGTGCGCAAATATCAGATGAGTTTCCGCGTCTAACCACAGTTTGGATCAGCGCTCGATTATTTGCTGAAATTAACATTAAATTTACAACAAATGTAACTCAAATAAAAACTACAGGACTGGCCATAAACATGCAACAAAACATTCACAACATGGGCCACCGTACAAACCATATCTAAGTCAAAACAGACATCAGAGAAAGTTGAATAAGACGCAGAAAAAATCATGACATTTTAAAAGGTTTTGAACATTTTTCTTCTCTTTAGACTGACTCGCTGTGTACAATAAGAGCACAAATATGTACAATAAAACGTAATAATGCTGTCAAATGATTAATATATATTTTTTTTTATGCTGATGTAGCAAGAATTTAAAATGATGTGATGCAAAATACAATTAATACAATAGTCTGTTATCTTTTGTAAGACAATATGTTGAGTATGAAATGGTTGCAGACATTGAGTGGCAGAAATCTAGCACAGAAAATGCTGAGATTGTAAAGCACAGTGATTAAGGCTGAGGGAAAACATTGCTAACAGTGTCTGACCTTTGTACGGTGAAAGCTTCTCTTCCTCTTTGGCTCTGCCAGCTAACTCCAAGAAATCTTCAATGAGGTCCAGAGAAATGAGAGACTGGCTGAACACCAACCTGAGGACACAGGACACAAGGCCATCACACACACACACACACACACACACACACACACACACACACACACACGCCCATATAACACGGATGACAATGAATTGTGAGCAGAAGAAAGAACCTGCGACTCAGACAAAATTTAACTCACACTTTTTCTTCCAGTTCTTCAGCCATGCGCAGGATCTCAAAAAGAAGCACCATTTTCCCAGAATGCTCCAGCACCTCAGAATCTGCCTCGGTCACAAACTCTTTGTACCAGTCAGGCGATGGGCTGCCAGGACCGGAGTTTGACGCCCGAACTGAGGAAAACATCACAGATACACACCGTTGTGGCCATATTTGCAGAAAAAGGGCAATGCGGGGGATCTTAGATGCAAATTTTCAACATAAAATTCAAAATCCACCTACATCACTCTAGTGAATAATTTTTAAAAATGTAATCTTTCCTGTTAAAAGGACAGTCCACACAACATTGTTATCATACGCTCAACCTCTGGGTTTCTTTCTTCTGCCAAACACAAAAGAAGATGTTTAGAAGAATGTTGGTAACCAAACAGTAGCTGGTCCCCATTGACTTGCATAGTATGGAAAAAAAATACAATTCAATGCATCTGTTTGGTTACTAACGTTCTTCGACTGGAGGGTGATGTCAGAATATTGATTTTCAGGTGAACAATCCCTTTAACCACTATTAGTACAAGAGAACAGCTTAACTCCTATCTGAAGAGATGATTGAGTCAGTAAGCTCGGTCATACCCTCTTCCACAGGCTCGGCTCTGTTACGGCCCTCAGGGTTTCCTCCACGAGAGCTGGTGTTCCACTCCTTAATCACTTCCAGGTCATCGCTGTCAGACTTGTCTGAGCTCTGCTCTTTCCCTTTGCCTCGTTTCTTCTTCCTGTAAAGGTGTATAGAGAAGCAGATCAGTCATTATACAGGCAGCTAACAGGACGGTTAGCAAAGAAGAGTAAAGACTCCTCTCAAACCTTTTTGGCTTCTCATCTTCAGAGGTCAAACTCATGGAGGACTCCTCCGTCTCGGAGGCTATGAACTCCTCCATACTGTCCTCATCGAAGTATCCCTGTCAGCATGAAGAGAGAGAGGAAAAACAACAGTTAAGGTGCTGCTATTTTAATCAGCAGAGTCAACTGTTCAACTAAAAATTACAATTCTGTCATAATTTAAATCGACCTCGTCTTACTTCAAACCTGTACGACTTTGGACAGATGTTCACTAGTAACTATGACCTTAAACTTTTAATTTGCTGCTGCTTAATAACAATGCTAATTAATGCGGTTTAATGCAAGTCTTGTGAAGAGTTTAATATAATAAAAGAGATTTCATTTAGGCTTTTATGCGAGAACAAACCTCAGTGGTTCTCGTGCATCACACATTCACCTTTTGAACTTGTGCATTTGCCAAATATGTATATTTTTCAACCATTAGAATTAAACGAATAGACTTGTTTGTATTTCCAAATTCAACTGTGGGAATATTTAGGACCATTTTGGTTACTTGATATTTGAATAGAGGGAATATATTAAGAATATATTAATTTCTAAGGTTATGTGAAGTATTCTGGACGATGAGAAGATGACAGGATTTTCATGTTTTAGTGCATAATCCCTTGCTATAAACCGGATTGGATTGTTTTCTAGAGCTTAACATAAGGAACTTGGGAAAGATAATGTGAACCTGAGCACAAACAAAAGTGCTTCTTTGGCAAATAAAGGACATCATTTGGCTCCCTAGTCATTTTTTGGGGTATGTGCACAGAAAGCGATGACTTCAGGGAAAGTTCCCCCTCAAGTAAATTCCCCCGGGGCTGTGTTTTCAGAGAAGTCTGCAGTCCGTTGCCTTGATTCCCTCACCTTGTTTTCTTTACTGATATAATCCAGCTGGAGGCACCAGGGATGGGTCCAGATTCTGCTGAGCATCTGGAAATCCTGGAAGAGTTTGGTCCCAGCGCGGCCTCTTCCACTCTCCAAGGCAGATCCGACACCTGTTCAGAGGGAGACGTTCACGCCGCCGCTGGCACGGGTTCTAGCCCGGCGTGCCAGAGCACGGCGCACCGCAGCGCCCTAAATCCTGCATTCAGATTAGCCCAGAGGATTAACTGAGCAGGTAAACAAGCTCTTAGCGCTGTGAGAGGCTCACGTTGCCTGTTTTCACACTGATGCTTAGAAAAGCAAAGCAACGAAATCCTCCGCTCAAAAACCACAAAAAACATGCCTTTGCAAGAAAGGCTTTGCTACAAAACTGCTGCGTGTCGTTTTCGCAGTTCACCACACAAATTTGTGAAACAAATGACTTGCTATGTTAAGAAAGAAACGCTGTGATACTGATCACACGGCCTGAACCCTGTGTGCTAGAGATCCGCTAGAGCACCTGGGCGACAGTGATCTGTTATGAAAATAAATATAAATCTGATCAGTCGTGGTGATTGGTTCCCACTGGAACGTTATGCCACCCAGACTAGATGACTGAAGTGAAGCTATGGTCTGTAGTCTTGACTGAAATCGCTTTGATAATGAGCACGATGAGAGAAATCCCTCATAAAATTATACTGAGAGTGCTGCTGTAATAAAATTCTCTGTGATTTCTTGGACTTCTCTGTCCCTAGAAATCAAATGTTTCTTGCAGTTAGTATGATTATGCTAGTCCTAACTTTTCTACAAGTTAGTGTTTCAAAACAATGACAAAATGTGCGTTTAAATGCATTAAGTGCTTAGACATCCTGCACATGATGAAGAGCAACGATGAGCAGCAGCAATAACACCAGTGCCATGAACCAGCACATATCACACCTTTACAAAATGTCTTACAGAAAAAGTATTGGGATAGACATTTAGACATTTTACTAACAGTAAATAACTTTGCAACTCCATGTCAACTAGCAGTCATTGGAGTATTAGTAGACTGTCTGCTTAATATCTTCTAACACTTTATTTAGAGGAGTCCACAACATACAACATACTGACTATGAGAAGTATATATCAACTTATTACTAACCCTAAACCTAATCTAACAGTCTACTCAGAGTTAGTACACATGGACTTGCAAGTGAATGAGAATTAGTTGACAAAGCTACTTATAGTTAGTAGAATGTCTAAAGTGGACTATCAAAATAAAGTGGAACCAAAGTCACTAGCAAAGCACTTCAGTTTATCGTTGCTCATTCACTCTCTAGCTTCTGCTCAATCAGTCACAGCACGCTTTTCATTCCACCGATTTCCATTCATAGAAATGTGCAAGGATGGAAATGCAAGCTTATATCATTCTGCTGCTTTCCAAAATTTAAAATTAAATTCAGCTCTGACCTGTGGATTTATAAAGTCATGTGAAGACTTGTGACTAATAGATGGTGTGACCTCTTAAATTAAAAACGATGCAAACTTGAAATCTCCAGGACTGCAGTCAAGTGCATTTTGGATGCATTACATGCAGCACATACGCACTAGGTGATGGCAACAATGCACAACTTAAGTGCCTAATATTGTAGCATTTACAGGAACCATACATTTATTTTTCAAAACTATGTCAAAGCAGCTTCAACACCGTCTAAAACAGTGCCGAATGCGAGTTCACCTCAATGCAGCATGAAATAGGATCAGGGTTTGAGGAAAGCAGGCCACCAGGACAAAGGCTCAAGCATTAAGGCAAAGACAGTGTCTGGTTGGTGGTCTCTGGGGGTCTGCACCCACAGTCACAACAGCAGCGCAGCAGCGGCTCAGAGGAAAGCCGGCCTAATGAGCCCCTGGCTGGGAAATTCTCCCAAAAGCTCTTCATTAGATAAGGACGTGGGAATTGGTTCAGATCGGACCGCGGCCTGGTGCCAGCTGCCATTCCTCCTCTCCCAGCTGCGGAGCTGCTTCAGAACAATCTGAGCTATAACACCGCTAAACCACTTAATTGAAAAAAACTGAGAACTGGGGGGAAGACTGGTTTCACCTCAGGAGACTCCTGTTTCGGGGTTTAGGCTGACGTGGATCGCCCATTCAAACTCAACATGACAAAGCATTTAACTGAACATTCAGCCTCACTCAGAAATATTAATAACACTTTACAATAAGGCGTCATTTGTGAACATTAAATGTAATAACTAACAAAAATACATTATTCTACATTACTTATTCAGCTTTGTTAACGTTAGTTAGTACAAATACAATAACTAGTTTGTTAGCTAACATTGGTTAACGTTAAACAACTTGATTTTAATAATGCATTAGGAAATGCTGAAATGAGCTAAGATTAATAAATGCTGTAGAAGTATTGTTCATTCTTAGTTCATGTTAACTAACGAAACTCAATGAAAAGTTTTACGAAAAGGAATTTTTTACATTACGCAGAATTACATAATGAAAAAAGAATAACTGTTAGCCATGCGAGTAAGAAAGATTAGAAGAAGTGCACTGAGAGCAAAAGGATGCTCTCACGTAATGTTGCTTTATAATGTGACGTGAAGATAGAGTCGTACCTGTGAAGTGATCCAGGTAGTACCGGTAAAGCTTGCACTGAATGGGTGTTAACCGTATCGCTAACACATACTCGTGTTTTGGTGGCAGGAACTTTGTAAGGGCAGTATAGTCTCTTCTCTGTGGAAGACAACATTTTTACAAATCTGTTGGTCATTTACTAGTGCTGAATAGACAGACTGGCTGTGGTCTTTCGTCTTACTTGGACGCATCCTGCCAGCATCTCATAGAGGATGTGCGCTCGTTTCTTCATGACTCGGACATCAGTGAGAGTGGAGTCGGCGCACTGGCCGTTCTGGATGGGGTTGATGAAGCGGTTCCTGAACTCTTTCACTGATCCCAGCAGGTTCTCCTTGATGAAGTTCACCATACAATGATCTGAGGGGAAGAAGGGAGAGTCAAAATTCACATGTCTTCAGTATGACGTGCTTTCCACCTCAATCAAGGTACGCACATCCGAAAACGTCTCGGCCAGGTGCAAGATCAAAAAGGGTCACAGAAAATATAAAGAAGATCTGCATACTGTTAGTCTCCCTTTATTCAAGAGATGTAAAAACAGCAACGGCCAAGCAACTTTTGACCAAAACCTTGCTATTTTTACACTTCTTGAATAAAGGGAGACCAACAGTGTGCAGATCTTTATATTTTCTATAACCCTTAACTGTCTATAGATAATATAGACGCAATGCTCCAGGTCTGACTGAAATCTGACTTGTCAAGTGTTAAGAAGCACTTATCTATGCATTTATTATTTTAAATTTACAATTTATATATGCATTTATTATTTTAATATATTATATATTTATATATATATATATATATATATATATATAAAAATTAAATTATAATTTTAAATTATAATTTAGTAACAAGTAATCTACAAGTGTGTAAGATGATATTTGGGAATTCTCTTCTTTTTACTGCCTACTGCACTCTTAAGTTGACGCCAATTAAACAATAAATATTATGGCTGATTAAATAATTGAATTACAATTAATTTCTTTGTGTAGGTTAATTAATCAAATTATTCGAACTATATTTTGGCTGTGAAAGTGCCCCCAAAAGAATTGAAGCTATTATTATATTATTATTATTATTAAGTAGTATAAATATTAAGTAGACATTACAAATAATGGCTTTAGAAAGAAATGCTTTACTTGATTCATCATATTAAAAGTACATTCTATTATCTTTGATCATATTTATCACCATGGATGAAATATTAGATAGGTCTGGGGGAAGGACCAGTGTGTTAACGGCGTTAAAATATTTTAAAATCACATTATTTCTTTTCTTAATTAGGTTAACGCATCATAACTAGAACAACCCTAATAAATGCACGCATAAATAAAACCACTAGCAGCGAGGTCACTCACACTCTATGAGGTTGTTCTGCAGGGGAGTTCCTGTCAGCACCACTCTCCGACGAGTCTTGATGGAGTTCATGGCTTTGGAGACAGCAGATGCTTCGTTCTTCAGCACGTGACCCTCGTCACAGATGACAAAATCAGGACCTGCACATCAAAACATCATCTCTTCAGTTCATGTCCACCATCTAAAGGGGTTTAGTACTTAAATACAAAACTTTATACATACGTAACAATATATATATACACAGTACACATATTATGTACATGAAAACTCTTGAAATTTTGGATCTGATTAATCAATGAATCGCTTAACAGCACTATTTAGCACTGATAGGCAGCGCTCCTATAGATTCGGATCAACATAATAGTTTTTAGATTTTTGGGATTCCATCATAAAGAACATTTTCTATTATATTAAACATCTTACTGTACAAACAAATGAGTAGTTTTACTGGTTTCAGTAGGTTAGGAAATCAATCTAAACATTTTGATGTTTTTTTAATCATCACGAGTAGGAAGCGCTTTGCTAACGCAGTAACTTCACCTGGATCAACCAGAGTTTTCTGAAAGGTTTCTTTCAGCTTCTTGCTCTTGATGTTTCTCCCTTGAGTGAGGTTGCGGTACATCTCGTATCCTATGATCATGACGCCGCCATCCTCCTGCCAGCGCTGTAAGGCGTACGCTCTCTCCTGAGGCCTCTTCACTGTGGCCAGCTCTGTCACCTGAAACACAAGCGGAAACCCAACGACAGACAGCGAGGATGAATGTCAACAACTGAAAAACAGTGGCTCTCCGCTGGGCTTTTTTCATTTAGTTTACATTCAAGAAACATGTGACCCTGGAGCACTAAACCAGTCAAAGCAGCACAGACATATTTGTAGCAATAGCCAACAATACATCGAGTCAAAATGATATTTTTTCATGCCAAAAATCATTAGGATATTAGGTGAAGTTTAAGACATGGTAATGTTCCGTGAAGACATTTTGTACACTTTCTACTGTAAATATACCAAAACTTAATATTTCTTTTGTAATATGCCTTAAAAAAAAAAACCCTTCTGACTGGTTTTGCGGTTCAGGATCACGTATGTATACACAACTTGAATTTGTTAATCAGGTTTAAGAATTTATTTTTGTTTTGTTATTTGCAATACTCGACAGTTTCAAACGGACCCTTGTGAATAATAAATGACGATAATGAGTAATGGGAAGATCTACGTGATACTATACCACATCTCTACCTCTAAACTCTCCTCGTCCTTCAGGCCTTCCTGCCACTTCTCAAACTCATTGAGCCAGTTGAGCACGGTGTTGAGGGGACACACCACCAGAGCGGTGGTGAAGTTCAGCTTCTCACACAGCAGCAAAGTGTGGAGAAACGTCACCACCTGCAGGAGGACAAGAGAACCGCAGAGTCAAACACCATCTATCTACTGCAGAGTTTAGTTCCAGAATCGTGTAGTTTTCAAATAAGCCTTAATGACTTGATTGTGTTAAATCTGCTCTAAAACAATCTAAAAACAAAACGGTTTCACAGTTACCTGGAGAGTTTTTCCCAGCCCCATGCAGTGGGCCAGAATACATCCGGAGCCAGCAGACTTCTCCACCTTCTTCACGGACTCACAGCAGCAGTCCCACATGAACTGCACACCTGCAAACAGAAAAAACCCCACAAAACTAATCACTTACTGTGCATTTCTCCACTTATAAATTATGCATTTTTCATGCATAATTAATAAATGCATGAAAAACGACAAAGTATACCATTAGTGTGCTCACAGCTTTACTACAAATACCGTGGTGAAGCTATATGGCTAGTATAGCAAAATCAAGGTCAATTTAGTTGAACCATTTCATTTTTTTATTTATTTGTAGCAAAACCATGTTTAATACGCTTAATCTTACCTGACGCTGATGTTACGGTCGTCTTAGTAGACTAGTCTCAACATTTTACCTGGATCTTAACATTTATTATCATTTTTTGTCTTCGCAAGGAGGACAACACACAAAACAATGTGCACGTTAAGAGCATCTATGGTAGTTCACGTTAGCCAAAACACACAAGGAAATATAGGGCTGAATAGGGCTTCAGATGCGTTAGCATAAAAAAAGAGCTTCTTTTTTTTATTAAGGATTATACAAACAAAATATAAATGATAGACCGTGAAAATTTAAATAGAAAAAAATGGGGCCAATTTTGATTTGATGATGACTTTACAACGCTTTCCTTCAGGCAACCCTTTTCAGGGACACATTATCAGCCATCAACACTTAAAAGAATTAAAAATCTATAAAAATGAATGCATAATTGTGTGTCGACTGCAGACTCACCATCCACCTGATGGGGTTTGAGTTTGGTCACCAGGTTCCTGTGAACCTGCACCAACGGCTCCTTGGTCTCCTCGTCTTCGTCCAGCACCAGCTTTGTGGTGATGGGACACGCCACCTGCGAGGACTCCTCCACCACAATAGTCTGAAACCAAAGAATACAGCTTTAAGTTTACCTTCATAAGAAGAGCCTAACATCAGCACGCTGTAGTTCCTCTACCTCTCGTAGTTTCTCCCTCAGCCGCTCCCTCTCAGCAATGCGTTTCCTCCTCTCCTCTTCCTCCTTCAGAGCATCCCGGGTCTCGGTCCGCAGTTTGTCATCTTTAATGATCTTGCGGATCTTTTTGCGATTTTTGGGCGTTCCTTTCTCGTCTCCCTCTCCATCTCCCTCTCCCTCTCCTTCACCTTCTCCATCCTCTTCCCCACCGCTCTGGGGAGCAGAAAAAAGAAAAGCGCTTCACATGAGACGTCGAAGGTTCATGTACTTGCCCTGCTGTAACAGATCAGCGCTTCAGTACCTTGCCACTGGACGAGGAGTCTTGAACCTTAATGCGACGCCGTTTCTTCTTCTCTTTCTTGTAACTTCTCTCCTTGGTAGCTTTATTGGACGACCTGTAAGAGTCACCACAAAGTTTTGCTTCGCCGTTAAGGAGTAATACATTCGTTGTAAAAATGTATTAATAAACAAGATCATTAATAATAATTAGGGCCGGATTATGATACCGCTCGATTTGATTGCAATGTTGATTATTTTGGACAGAATTTTGGCCTACCCATACACAATAATAGATATAGAGACACTGTATTAAGTTCAGTGCTTGAAGTACTGAGGTTACGGTCTAGTGATTGAAACACAGATCCCCTCGTGATGTTCCTCTGTTTCAGCTGAACTCGAGTCAGGTGACTGCCTTCTACATACCAGATGGTCACCAGTGTGTTGACCTGCTGCAGCGAAACTACAGCAAGTAAAACCTTTTTTTGGTCTGAACAACTGATCGATTGTTTTTTACCATGTAACCAGCGAACTTAAAAATGACTCAACATAATTCAATCAACATTCCCTTCATTGCAAACTTGCACAATCATCTAGCTCTGTTCCAGCACAAGTGAAGAGGACAACGGGGCATGAAGCAAATGTGTTTAGATTAGATGAATGAAATATGTGGGCAAATACAGTGCGTCCTATACGTTTAGAAATACTACAAATTAAGATAAATGTTAATTATTTCTTAGCTAAAATGTAGACGTTAAGTTAAGAGGTCAACTAATAGTAGTAGTAAAAGCATGACTTTTGACTGATCACAATGACTGAAACAGGAAATAATCCTGTAATACACAAAAATACAAAAAGTAAGAAATTTACATTTGTGGTTAACAAGATGAAAACCATTTCGTCAAGGTTTCCTAAACTGGTGTTTGTGAAGGAACTGCAATTAATTAATAATAATGTTACTAAAAACAACTATTTAATTCGTTTACCTACATGTCATGTGACCACATCAAACAACCAATGAACATGCAAATGTGATACTTTAATCTCTAGGGTACTTAATGTAAATATATTAGGATGAGCATCAATCAAGGCTCGAAACTGTGACCATTTTGGTCAAATATGCGACCATAATTTAATCTGTGCGACCTTAAAACATATTTAAAAACATCCGTGCGAGTGCATATAATTGTTGTAGTGCAACCTGTTTTAACTTCACTAAAAATATTCAGTTGTGTACCTTCTGCGTGCTGATAGGTTGACCGATCTGCCGTACATAGCTTTCTCTTTACATTCTTAACTTTAATGCAGATTTTACACTGACAGTCAATATTAAGCAGTCACTGCTTTTCTGGTGACGGGGAGCTAACTACTGCGGGAAACACAAAGGGCTGAAGTAGAGAGAACTGACAGATTTCTTTTAGAGAACCACCTAAAGTAACAAATAATGCTGCTGGTGAATGATCCCCCGCTGAAAAGAAGGCCTAGAGCTTTTGAAGAGAATGGTTGAAAGACTTGGGTGGCTGTCTGAAAACGCTCTGTGCTCTATGCACTGCATTCATTTTAAAGCCAGTGGGACGGAGTCTGCAGGTAACACTAGCAGCAATCGCCCCTGAATCATCACATCTGAAGCTAGAGAGCTTGGTTATACACAGAGAGAGAGAGAGAGCCAAACACAAGAAATACACGGACAAGTGTGTGGAAAAATGTTCAGGATCAATCAGGTTCAATGGTTGAGTATGATTCATCTATTAAATGAGTCATGGAGGTTTTATAATCAATCTATATTAGTTAACATCAAAGACGTTTTTCCTCAAAAAAATCTGTATCTGACATTATTTTTTAAGACAGTTTAATAAACAAGAAGTTGATATTAAAAGACTTACATTTTTAGACACAGCATTTCCTGTTTTTGCTTAATTTGACAACAGAAATAACAACGTCTCTAAGCAACACGCTTTTCCGTTCCTGAATGAATCAATGGTTTAAATGATTCGGATCGGTTGCAGTGACATACTGCCACCTACTGGGGGTTTAACATCTCATAACCTTGTGTTTTTACTATTGCGCCGCCATATCTGGTGTTTTTCAACACAAAAACATTCTGTGTGAAAAGCAGCAGTTCATCAGGTAGGATCAGTTTTTCTCGGAGCGGTTTTCATTAGCGATGTACCAAATGTTGAATGTTAAAATTGAATAAGTGAAAAGACCGAATAAAACGTATCGAACAATGATGTGATCATATAGAGGGCCACACTAACGGAGCAAACATGTCGACAGTATGAAAGTGTGTAACGCTCTCAGAGAAAGACGCAAAAGCATACATGTTTAGCATATATGAGCGCGGTCAAACAATTAATTGCTTTCAAAATAAGAGTGTTTCATTACCACATCAATAAACAAAAATATATATGATCAAGTTTTCTTTTATGCCAAAAATCCTTTGAAAATTAAGTAAAGATCATATTATGTATGCATTTATACATAATATAAATTATATCAAAATAAATATATACATACAAACATTTTCAAAATATATACTGTATGTATGTGTACTTCTGTATAGATAATATGTGCACATAGTACACACAGATATATTGTGTCAAAACTGGAATATGGATTGGATTTGGATTGACACCCATTTAGACCACTTAACTGAATGATTGTTGTAGGGATTGTGAAGGCAATCATCTATTGCACATTTAAAACTGAAGTTTCATTTCACAACCGTACCGTGTTTTGCGTTTGTTGCTCTTCTCTTCATCGGCGTCTTCGCTCACAGCCTCACTGAGCGCCGACGCGTCGCTGGAGCCCGAGGGCGACTGCTCGAAGTCCGAGTCCGCAGAATCATCGCTGCCCACTGAACAAACACACAGCAACACACCGTAAACACTTGAGCTCAGACGGTGCGGGCACACGTGCGGGTTGACACCGACCTTCCCGTCTGCCTCTCTTTTTGCTTTCTTTCTTTTTTTTGACTGGGGTCTCGTCATCAGAGTCTCCTTCGCTTAGAGTCAACTTCTTACTCAACAAACGGTGTCTGCGCCCTGCTTTCTTCACGTCGACATCTGAGCCTGAGTCCGAGGTGTCATCCTCATCCTCTTTATCTGCAGGAAACATCAATGCATTACCATCTGACAAGAACATATCTGCATTAAACCAGATTGCCTCTGAAATTAGGGCTGGTGGTACATCAAGTTTGTACAAATATATATATATATATATATATATATATATATATATATATTCAGCCTAAAAATTAAGTCCAATATTCAGCCTAAAAATTAAGTACGATATCGCCCAGCGCTGTCTCTCACCACTCTCATCTTGCTTCTTAGCACCATCTTTGCCTTTCTTGGGTGAATCCTCTTCTTCTTTCTCTCCGTTATCATCATCAGATGAACTGTCAGCTCCAGATGAATAGTTGGCTTTGATTTGCGCCAGAAGCATCCTTTTGGCAATTCTTTTAAAAAAAGAGACCGATACAAGATTAGGCCAAAAGTCCAGAATAATGCATCCCGCTTACTTTAACTTGGGAGACATTTTCAAGAAGGGAACCACTTATATTTTCAGAATCAGAAACAAGGCTTAGGGTGAAGCTACGAGGCTTTAGAATTCAATGGAGATACCAGGATTAGTCACAAAGTTTAGTTTTTTTTTTTGTTTTTTTTTAAGCTAAATGCTTGTAAAACCCACAGATGGGAAATCTTGTTGATATTACATAGACATGAAAACAATTGTAAAATCATACCTGTTCTCTGGATCATCGTCGTCATCCACCACCTGTGAGGATTCAGCCTTTAATTCAATTTCATCACCTTCAGAAACAAGAAAACCAAAAAACTGTTTATAAGTCATGAAATGTAATAAATGTTAGCTAAAATATTAGTTTATACAAGACTGATGATGAACTCAGACAATGTTCAGTAGAGTGGCCCTAATCATCTTCTCTCTTTTCCCAAGTCTTCACTCACATCTCAAGAATTGTCAAGAAAAGACTCAACCAAATATGAATTAGTTTTGTTTCATGAAGAAAAAAAAAAAAAAAAAAAAAACACACACAACAGGAAATAGAGAAGTCATGCACTCTATAACAGGTCATCCTGACAACTGCCTGTGTTTAGGCAGTGTGTGTGTTTATATATATATATATATATATATGTATATATATATATATATATATATATATATATATATATATATATATATATATATATATATATATATATATATATATATATATATATAATATAAAGGAATAACCCATATATATATAAAAATAACCCATACAAAATCTTTGTACTTATATGGAAACACTTATTTTCCCAAATCTTCAAATTTTTTATTTTTATAAATTCTATTTAACATGTCAAACTCTTAAAGACTTGTTAGAAGGCATGTAACGTTATTACGTAATAATTTAGTTTTGCTTTCTCTGGAAGTGCAACATCGAATACATCTTTTATTTCTTGCAGAAGATAAATTTGCTCTACTGACCTGAAAGCGCAGAGCAGCAGATATGACGCCAATCTGATTAAATTCATATCATAAATGAGCAATTAATCCACTAAAGGACAATCTTTGGTCAAGAGGAGACCTAGTGTTCAGTGTATTATACTATTTTTGGTAACACTTTATTATGGTGGTCCCTTATGATCATTCATTAGACTACAAGTAGACTGTCTGGTTATTATCTGTTAACTCTTTATTGTGATGATCTCCCAACAGAAATTCTACTGATATCTACAGATATCTTTTCAAGAAGAACATGTCAACTTATTCTAACCCTACCAGTCTACTAATCCTCTAATGAAAGTTAGTTGACATGTAGGTGCAAAGTTATTTATTGTCAACAGAATGTTCATAAGGGACCATCAAAATAAAGTGAAACCAAATTATTATATAAATATTTACTTTCCACCTAGTCTGTCTTTTATTCAAAAATGGATCTATCTTAAATATTCTCAAATACTGCATCGGTGTGTAGCAAATAGACTTGATCCTCAGCTCAGTGATCTTTGTGTAGAAGTCTGTTTTACTTCACATACAGCCGTTTAAGCAGGACATGAGCAGTGTATTCTCGTTTAAGCCATCTTTTTAAAAGGAAAACCACTAGGTGTCGTTCCCTAAAAGTGGCAGAGAGTAAAGTGTTTTGACTGAACCTAGTTTTACCCAGCGCTGATGCTGAAATCAGCTGGAGACTAAACATCAGGAGACTAGAAAAATACGAAAGCAGATCAAAAACATCTGAGCTCTGAAGGGAAACGGCTGAAGCAGGCAACATCCTGCAAGCTGCTGCTTTCTGTACATTATTTACCACTCTGATGCAAAATTGGTCCTTATATATAGTCAGGGTAGGGGAGAAAATAGTTACATGTACGGTGTAAAAATCTAATTACTACATTTATTTTACTGCAATTCACTACAGTTACTAAGAAAAAAAAAAGTGAAATTGAATTACAATTACTTCTGAATTTTATCAGTTACAATGGGAGTTACACACACACACACACACACACACACACACACACACACTTTAATTGACTCTATCCCAAACAGCACTGAATGTTTCAGGACTTTAGGACACACAATAGGACATATTGCTTTTTAATAAATGTTTTAATTCCTATTTGGGCTAATGTATATGCTTTTTTTTTTTTAAAGATGAACTTATTTCAGCATTGTTAGATGCTGGTGTTTCCCGTTATAGTTAAGCAATTTAGAAGATTTATCAAAAATGATCAGTTACAATCATTTAATAAAGTAACATGCTGCAACTTTGTTGTATATATATATATATATATATATATATATATAAAATAATGCAAATAACACAAAGCATGCAAAATGTTTGTATTTGCCAAATGAAAAGGGAGTATATTTGTATAAAGCATTGCCAGCACGCCAGTAGAATCAATCTTGCTTAATTTTTTTAAATGAAAAGGCACAATATTTTTGGTTTGTTTTATACTTTTATTTTTAATTTCTGTTCTGAACGGCATTAAAATTGTATTTATTAACTAAGCGATAACATAAATGCTTACTGGTATTTTACTTTTTCTAAACATAATAAAAAGAATCCCATAAAAATGATACACACACCGACGTAAGCCCCTCACACGTAGTTCTGACTGGTTTAAATGAAGTGGAAAGGAGATTTATTTATATTATTTATTTATAATTTATTTTCTAGAAAAATACGTTCCACATAAAGCTTGTATTAACCCTCATTGAGAAATTGTATACATTCTTTAATGGTTCATAGTATTTAATAATATCCATTTGAGAATATTTTAGTGGTCCAGCTTGGAAAGCGCTGCTAATGAAACAGTCAAACGCAGGTGTTGTTCAAATCAATGGCTGTATTTAAAGAGGACAGTAGGTCATTTCCTAGATTTTCTTCTTCCTAATTTGAAATCAATGATCAATAGGCAGCTAATACTTCCTAAACGTGTTTTGGACTGACCTGAGGACTGATGGAAACCATCAATACTAGCCATCACAGACTCGAGAATTGGTTTGATCTTCTGCTGATCGCTGTCTTCGTCCGAGTTAGGGGCCTGCTCCTCCTCCTGCTCTCCATCACTGGAGGAAAGCTCCTCCTTGGTTTTAGCCCTTTCTTTTTGTGACCTCCGTTTCCTCTCGAACGACCTTTTAGGGGCTTTCTTGCCCTCTTTACCGGATTCGTTCTCCTCCTTTTTGACAGCTTTGGATGTTTTTTTCCCACCCCCGATCTTGGACAGGTTTTTCATCTGTTTCTCGAGGTCAGAGTTGTGGTTCGAGGAGTCCGATTCTCTGCCCTTCTTTTTTTTGGCCCTCCTTTTGTTCGCTGTTGATGACCTGCCGCTCTGCTCTGAATCCGAGGAGCCCGTATCGAATTTACGCTTCGGCTTGGTTTTCTCAGCGGAGTGGGAGGCTGCCTTCTTCTTCTTCTTCTTGGTACCTTTTCCAGAAGCGTTTTCGGGTTCGCTCTCGTCAGAGCTGGCCTTCAAAGCAGCCGTCTGCAGGACCTCAGGGACTTCCTCCGAGTCTGAATCATCCTTCGCTGCCTCTTGTTTTGCCGTTGAGGACTTCGGCTTGCGTTTGCTCTTGGCCTCCGGTGACTTTCGCAGCGGTGTGGTCTTCATTCTGGGGGAGCGTCTGCTATCCTGACCCTCCTTTGGCAGAGCGTCCCCATCCACGTCTTCTGAAGGCGACTGTTCTTTGCTCTTATCTCGTTTTATGGTGATTTTAAGAGGAACGGGTGTTAGTTTGACAACAAGCTTTCTACCCAGTTTCGTAAGGCTCTTATTGGATTCCAGCACCTCATTGTTAGGCGTTGACTTCCCATCACTGGAATTGGTGGAGTTGTCATCGTCACGATCCTCTTTCTTTACTGCAAGACTCTCAACCATCTCAAAGAGCTCCTCTGGGACCGACGGTGGGATAGACACGATGTCTTTATCAAGAGGCGCTTCTCCGGCTGCCACAGAGTTTTCCTCAAAGTCGGGGTTGTCTTGAGCTTCACTTTCTTCAGAACGATCCTGAGGTTTTTCTGGAGTGGGGGGAAGGCTCTCCTTCATTTCAACATCAGCCGAGTTACTCTCCTGTTGGTTTTCGTCGTCCTCTACCACAGGAGTTTGGTCCTTGGTGGCGCAATCTGACCCATCTTCCCTGACCGGAGCAGGGGCAGCGTGGTGCGAGTTAACAGCGTTATGATCCGTTTGACTGTGTGCTGGTCTTTGCTCCTCTCCGTTTTGAAACTTTAGGCCTTTGGATTCAAATTCCTTCTCAAGCGATTCCTCCAGAGCCACATGGACCTTTTTCAGATCAGCCAAAACTGACTTGAAGGCCTTTAAGTGTCTATAACTCACAGAACTGACTTCACTGCCTTTTGATGTGTGCTGAAGGAACTGTACAAAGGTACGATTCAAACCGTTTGTGGTCTCGATTAGTTTTTTGGTCTTCTTGACAAGCTCTTTCGGAACTGCCAACGTCTTACAGGAAAAGGTTAATGACCCAGCTCCGTCAGAGGCGTAATCCTGTCCATTCACAGTAGTTTTTTCTCGTTTGTTATGCTTGTGTTTACGTTCCTCGCGCTTCATCTTGTCTCCTTCTCCCTTAGGCTTTCTATAAGACGACTCCAGATTGAGCAAAACTTTCTCACAGATTTTAACAAAGTCCTCCAGCGGCTCTGGGCGGCACACATAGCAGTGCCATTTGGTTTCTTCGTTCATGATTTCAGACAGCTCTTTTCGTCCGAGGTTTCTCAAAACGCACTTTTTGCAGAAAGCATTGCTGCAGTAGTCACAGCACATCAGATTACCACCCTCTGCACACCACCTGAAAAAGACATATCCATTAAATCATTACATTTTCATTTCAGAAGCGACTCTTTTTCTAGAGTTTCTAACAAAGCAGCTCATTAAATTGTGAAAGATAAATATCCACGAAAGATGCTATTAGCAGTCAACAAGAACGTTGTAATATGAGAATGGCTACAGCTCAGACAAAGACATCTGAAATCATGGATTTGAACAAAGACATTTAAATGGCCGCATCTAAAGTGATTTTATACATATTTAAAGAACATTAAATGCAAGTATCCACTTTTGAGGTTTCAAATAAGTTTTGGGAGAATAAAATATCTGTGTTTTGAGTTTTGACATGTAGTGTCACTTATATGACCTCTATGTATTATGATCCTGGACCACAAAACCACCCATAATGGACACGTTTTTCAAATTGAGATTAAACCAGTTTATTAAATTAATAAATAAATAATCCTTCCATTGATTTATGGTTTCTTAGGATAGGACAATATTTGGAGAGATAAAATCTGAGAAAGAAAATAGAAACACTGAGAAAACTAAATTTAAAATAATCCAAAAATAAATTCTTAGCAATGCATATTACTAATCCAAAATAAACTTTTGATACATTTATGGCAGGAAATTGACTAAATATCTTCATTTAACCTGTAGTAATATCCTAATGATTTTTGGCATAAAAGAAAATTCAATCATTTTGATTACTGATACATACAGTGTATATATATACTGTTTATTTTTGGCTATTGCTGTAGATGTACTTGTGCTCCTTATGACTGTAATATATAAATGTATGTAAAAATAAATCTTGCCAAATGGCCGAACCGGGATAGTTTAAACATGTAAAATGACAAGTAAGTAGTATTTGAGATAAACACTAATTACTCTTAATATGGCATAAACTGATTTTTGTGGAGAATATGTCTGATTATGTCATATGAACATGTCACAATGTTTTCATTCAATTTAACTTTATAATACAATGCCTTAAAAACGTCAATGCTGATATCATCACAGCTATGAGTGCTATAAATAAAAAACAAATAGGCTGCACCAACCTGCATTGCTCATCCATTCCATCTTCATCCTTGCTGATATCGTCACTCATATAATACTTGAAACACGACTACGAGAAAAAGACGTGCATGTTAATGAGAGAGATACAAGCACGTTATTAGCTGTAACAAGTTAATCTGGTTTCTACCTTGCAGATAAGAACATGTAGTGCGGGATGCTGAAAGACAGAGTCTCTCTGAAAGTGATTGATTTGCTGTCCACACGCTGTGCAATTAAAAATCTCCTTAAGCTGCTCGTCTGCGAGAGATTAAAAAATAAATGAAGATAATAAAACAATCATACAGCAACGCTAAGACTCTTTAATATTTGAGCAGTTCCTCTCAATCGTGCTCCGGCAGCAGCCTCTGCACTCGAAGCACCTGCTTCACTTCATCGGCGCTTGTATTTGCTTCCATGTAATCTGTTAACATTACACATTTCAGAGTTCTTTCTGGCATAACTTTGATTATATTTCACATAACCTGTTCATCGCGTTGATTTAAGCACGCTAATCTTGTACCATATTGATATAAAAATACAAAGAAAACACATTTGAACAGGGGTTTATGAAAGACATGCATAGGGTTTAAATGTAAAAAACATATTTTAAAAATAAATCAAAATAAAACCAAAAAATAGATTCTACCCATTTACTGCATGTCATGTTACCTTGTGAGTAATATGCAATGAAAAGGCAACTGTAAATATTTTAAATATTTAATATAATTGCAAATACTAATCTTTTGGTACCTGATTACATAATCCACATGACATGTGATTGGTTACTACTCAGTTTAATTAAGTGTTTTACTAAGTGTGCCTTCAAAACATGACTTTTTTAGCATACTTTAGAACTGTTTTTGATTTTTTTGTGTATAATATATATATATATATATATATATATATATATATATATATATATATATATATATATATATAAAACTTCAATGTTTTTTTACACTTAAGAACTGCATTTGATCTCTTTCATTGTTTGGTTACACTAAAAATCACACTTTTTTTTTTTTATTACATTATTAGTGATAGCCATTTTGGAAAGCAGGAAAAAAAACACCGATTCGGTGTAATTTCAGCACATTAACCTAGAAAGAAGAAATCATTTGACCAATGAAAACAACATACAAAACCTAACCTTTTGATCCAGTGTAGCAGTTATGTAACAAATAAATCGATTTGAGATCATTCAATAGCTTTTAATGGCGCATAGGATCATTAACCATACAGACCCACTCACCGGGACGTTTCCGAGCACCATCCTCTTTCACTTTACTGCCTCTGCTACGAAACTCCGGGCCGCGGAATTCATCTTTAGCTTCATTGGCGACCGGCTCCGGCTTCACCACCACCGTGCCTGCGAAACGTGAAAAGAGGGGATTCAGCGCGCCTCTTAAAGCGCACGCTTCAGAAGACATGGACGTCTTGGCGGGGGACCGACCGTGTGGCAGCTTGCTGATATCCAGACCGCTCTGCGCGCTGTCGTCCGCGCAGTGTTCGGCTCCGCTCTCGTTCGCACGTTCAGGTTCATCCACAGCAGTGTGCTTGGTCACAAAAGAAGGTTTTCTGGAATCGAAAACACAGGGAAGAGGAGGTTGACGGGTTGTTCCTATAAACGAAACGCGTCCTCGTCCCACCCAAACACTTTCAAGCTCAAGATTCCAGCATTCCTTTCCCACAACAACCAACGATCTCAAGAGAGCAGCGCGTGAAAATACAGGATCGTGCAATAATCAATGAAAATACGCTTGTATAATTAAAATACAAGCGTAATAGCAAAAATGCTTAATGTTGGCATCCTAAAACTGCAGGATGCACACACTATACATAAAGCAATTTAACGCATAATACTGAAATTCATACTATGACAATAAAACCCATTGTAATACTCTATGGTCATAACTCATATGGTCATAAAAGGGAGTATCCCTCATCTGATTTTGAATGGAACGCAGCACAAGACAAAAAAAAACCGAGGTAATCCGTTTAGTTTGTCTGTTTTACTGGACAAGAGCCAGAGCTTTGATGATAACTGCAGCCAGACTCACCTCTTTGAGCGTGAAGATGAAGGTTTGGTCATTTCTGAAGAGCAACCAGGCTGAAGAAAAAATATATATAAATTTAATTTCCAGCGATAACAAGTCCACATATTACCAGCTCAGCCTGCATCATTAGTGTTACAGTAGTTTTGTATAAATCAAGAGCTCACAGACATCTCTTTGACAAAAAAAAAACAAAAAACAACAAACAACAATAAAATGCTCCACCTACCTGAATATTACAACCCAAATTTAGAAATCAAAAATATTGCTGCGATAATCTTTCAGGGTATGGAATAAAACAGATGCGCTGGGTATCAATTTAATTTCCTTGTCTTTTACAAACTTCCTGAAGAAACATTTGAAGCACCAGTCCAACAAACTGAAAATCAAAGCATGAACATGAGTCATGTAACTGATGCTTTACGCACTACATCATCCTCGCACTATCACAGAGAACGACGGCCAAGATGCATCTTTAAAATGCCTAAATCCTAATTGTGATGTTCTTCACGTGTACTCCATCTCGTACGATGTGAGTGCATAAACTGAGAGCGAGACAAAAGCCATTTCAGCTCGTCATTGTGTGACAAACAAAAAAAAAAGTCGCTTTAGTTCAACTAAAGTTAAACTTCAAAGTGTAAGTGAGTACAGAAAAATGACCAGCCCTGATACCGATGGATAGGACACGGTGTTATAATAAACTGTACAGATAAAAGGCATAAATAAACTCTGTAGACAAACCTCATTCATTCTGTCGTCAGGGATGTTTGAGTCACTGGCAGCCATTTTACCTGCAATGAGAAACACATACGAACTTATTTCAAGCTTTATGCTATATTTATACATATATATATATATATATATATATATATATATATATATATATATATATATATATATATATATATATTTACTTGGCCTTATTTATTATATTTAGCCTTTAAAGAGCTGACGGTATGGTTCCTCACCATTGGAAATGTCTTGAGAATCGATGTTTTCGTCGTCCGGAGAATGACCCAAGAACTCATGAAGTTTAATCACCAACGTATTCAACTTACTAGACCTGAAAGAAACGTTGTACGTATAAAATATCAATAGGCAAACCTGTAACAAAGTCAAGCACAGTCTTATAGTTACTTCAGTGTGAGAAGCTTTCGAAATATTTATACAAAGTCATCCCGGTTATCGTTTGTTTCCCGCCGGCTTCTGTGGCGATTTTTTTAACGGCTAGAAAAATATTTAAATTATTTTTTAAATTTATTTTCGCTAAAACTGTAGTTGTCTGGCTTAAAATATTTTTAAAAGTTAACCGAATAATTAAAAAGGTTATCACGGGGCGGATGAAATACCGTAAGGTGTTACGGTAATATTTAACGTTATAAAGAAACGGCACTATACGGCGATAACAAAATGACAACACTTCCAATAGAATTCAAACTCCATCTGAAGTATTACAAAATGTCAAATGGCCAAAATAAAGTCAAGGCGCAGAAAACGTGATTTTTAGGTACAAACGCAGTTGCCTGCACGCGACGACGACCCAACGTAAGCAGCGGCGTTAAATTAAAGCGTGCGTTAGTTTTGAAGTAACTTCGCGCGCCGCGGTCGCTGTTTGATTGACAGGTGGCGTCATCGCTGAGCCCGTCTCCTATTAGCGCGAGCCGGTAACAGACGGAAGACACGCACTGATAACAGCCAACATAAACAAACCGATCAGCCCGTGCCTGCCGTTAAAAGCGACGAAATTCCACGAAGCGAACTAGTCGCACAAAACAGGCAAGACGACGGACAGCCGGTCATGTCCCTGCGCACCGCTCTTCGTGACGTTTGGCTAACTGTTTGACACAGATTGTTATCCTCCGATTTCCCTTCAAAACTTAGGCTGATTTAAGAGGAAAACACCACAGAGACGCAACAACACCACCCAGATCTTCTACATCCACATAAGGCTGATCTAAAACGAGCATTTTAGGGAAGTGCTAGAAATTTTGGTGGAGAAAGGCCTAGTTCTAGCATATGACCAATGCACCTAACGTTATAGTTAGATGCTGGAGACGCACAATGCTAGCGGGGACAATGAAAATACTTGTCAAATTAAAGCAAGGCACTTTGTTAGGATATAAACCCCCACGAGACGCCTTGAGGAACTACTGGCAGTACTTGAGCATGTATGTGAAGTGCAGAAATGCATGCACGCATTACCCGGCTACATCCCCACACCTACCTCTAGATCTCTGTGCTCATGTCACGCGCGGGTCTCTGAGATGTCACCGGTTTGGCACCGCGAGGAAAGTGTTTTTCTCATTCGATCCGCTGGATTTTCGGGCGTGCGGTAAAAGTAAATGGTGTTTTATGCCGAGCGGGGCAGACAAAGCGAGAGCGCCATCTTGCCGGATGGCTGGAGACGCGCTAAAATGGCGCACGCGAGACTCAAGTCATCTGCGCGCGCGCTCTGAACGCACCGAACGCGAATATGCACACATGCACGGGGCGCGATTCCCTTTAAATGCCACGCTCCGCGCGGCCGCCGAACGCGTTCGTTTTAAAACGCGCGGAAAAAAGAACAAAAAAAAAAAAATCACAAATGACGCGCGGAGGGGCGCGTGCGTTTAATGCAAAGAACGTGCAGGACGGAGTAAATTAGCACGAGTTTTATGATGCATTCCGTTCCCATGCTTGTTGTGCCGGCGCGCGCTATAGTAAACGTGCAAAATTAAGCCATGCATTTTATTTCTTGTAATCTTACGAGTGACCCCCAGCATGTGGAGCATGCACGTCGTTGCTCTGTTACCGAGGCATCACCAGACAGGCTTCGCGCTCGAGGCACACTCGTGCTTCACGCTCCACGCAGACTACATGCATGTGGAGGGGAGGATGCCGTGTTCTCCGGCGCGTGCAGCCGCTCTCAGTGGCGCGCATACCTGCAGACGTCGGTGCTCATGTCGTCCCCTTTCAGACCCGCGACCTCCTCTGAAATCTGATTTTTTTGTATTTCTGGAGATGTTTGTCTAGACGCAGACTAAGCTTACTTGATATTAAACAATGCCAGGGTCCATGTTGCTATGGTGGAGCTCCACGCATCTGATTGGCTCGTTTTACACCGTAAGTGTAAACCAGGAAGAGAAACTCCCCTTTTTGCAGGTGTATTCTTCATTTTACATCTTTAAAAAAATTACATCTGAACAGTGATGATAATTTTGCTGATTGCAATCAATATGAATAAAAAAAAGAGAACACATAACAGCCGATTAAGATCAAATGGGGTAGAAAGAAATTTTATTTTGAAGCAAATATCAAAAAACAATGACATTCATTTACATCTGATTGAAAAAAAGAGAGGGGAAAAACGTGATTACTGGAAGTTTAAACGAAAGCTTTTCTCTTGTTCCTTGCTGCGGCTTTCACACAGCTTCGAGACCTCCTCCACTCGCCTCTGGAGTAAAACTGCACAGAAAAAGCACATGTTCATTTGAAGAATGAAGTAATTCATAGAGTGACGGTTTAGTTTTTTGGTGTGTAAAGAGTATACCCACCAGAGTTTTGTTCTACCCACTGCAGGGAGTCCATGTGTGCGTTGAGGATTTTGCAGATCTGCTGAAGCTGAAAAACAGCACCAGGCATTCTTAGCTAAGAACACGATCATTAAGAGCATTTCTGTCTGGACCATTGGCCGTGTTTTTTATACCGGGTCCGTGGTGTCGGCAGGACCGCTGGATGTGTTCAGGTGTTCAATGATCTCTTTCAGATCTTGGGACATTCTCTTGAGCTGGGCATCCACATTTTCTGCCAGCTTGTACCTGGATGAGAGAGATCATTCAGAAACTCAACGACCTCACAGTACGTGAGATGCTTAGAAGGCCGATGGAGTCCTTACGTTCTTTCTCGCTCTTCATCTGCGTTCTGCATGTAAATGGTTCCGCTCTGCTCCTTCACGGACTCCTCTAACGGGCCGAGAAGATCCTCCAGCTCCTTTTGCTGAGACAGGATGAAGTCCAGTTCCTGATCCAACCTGTGGCACAAGCACCAAAACATGACAAACTTTTTTTTTTAAGTTTCCATCATAAATGACTTAAAGCATGCTTGGTGAGATTGATTCTGGCGAACAAATTCTCCATTTAAACCATCAAGCAGCTGATGCAAATAGCAGAATAACATAAACTTATCAATATTATTATACAAAAAAACTATAAATATGAAATGGCATCATCCTAGTGAGATTATAGAAAGTCTCACGACACATGCCCATGAAGTCCTCTGCTCGTAAACAAGGCCCAGCGTATTCATCATGATACTCTACATACTGGCACTTGGGTGATTCAGACAAGTATAGTTAAAGTAGTTATTTTTCTTTTCTTTTCACACAAAATATTCCCATATCTTGGTAAAATTAAGGTTGAACCGCTGATGAATTATTTTAACCTCACTGTGTTTCTGGGCCTTGCTGTCTTAAGGAGGGCCAGAAAGCTCTCATATTTCATCAAAAACCTCTTAATTTGTTTTCTGGAAAATAACTGGTCTTGCAGGTTTGGAAAAACTTGGTTGAGTGTTCATTTTTGGTGTGAACTACAACTTTAATGCTCCTCCACCAAGAATATAATACAACTTTTTAAATAAATTAAAACACTGATTACCTTCGCTGGTCCAGTTTCACCTTCTCCATATCTTTATGCAAGGACGTTATCTAAGAGAAAAAAAATGGTATTAGTGGTTTTAGGCGGTGTGCCATCAACACTAGATACCGGTTTAAAGATGGATCTGTTAACTTCAGGAGACTCAACATGGGAAGTGTGTTACGTAATAGGCAGCAGTGGGTGAACATTATTATTACAGCTGAAGCCAAAGAGCACCTCTTCATCTGCACTTCTTGATTCCTGCTATGTGAAGTGTGTATATAAACGTGGCGCTGCTATGACTGTACCAGTGCAAAGATACGTGCAGCGGGAAAGAAAACAGCATGCTACAAGATGGATGCACTTCTCTACCTTCTCTCCGTTCTCCACCAGCATGCGGTCCCAGGCATTGACCTGAGTAGCCTGCTGCAGAAAGTGCCGCTCTTGGTCTTCCAGTTCTGAGCTCCACTTGTTAATCAAAGCCTCCAGCTGAGCGTAAGACATCACCGGAGCAGTGCTGACAGAGGACAACACGAGAGTCTGGATATGCACCTCGACAGGAGAAGAAAACACACAGCCGACAGGTGGAGGGGTCTGTACCTGGCTGTGACGACGGCGGTGGAGGTGGAGGTGATGGTGGCTGCTGCAGCAGGCGCTGCGGTCTTCAGTCCCAGAGAAAAGCCAGTAGTGGCTCCGGTGCTGGCAGCAGCAGCCGCTGCTACAAAACACACAAACGCACGTTTAAACGATACAAATACCTTACAGACAATTATTTGCTCAGCGTGTGGGAATAAGTGAGGGCACCTGTGCTTATAGCAGGAGCGACTCCCAGAGGCTTCAGGGACAGGCTGGTGGGAGCGCTGGAGGCCGAGGTCACCACAGGAGCCACCGAGGCCATCGACGAGCCCACTGACAGAACACATCATACACATTTTATCCTTCATACCAAGGGCCAGATTACTAATTCACGTCTTAAATCAATTTCCCTTTTATTGAAGGGAGTTAAAAGTAGAATTACTGTCATTAGTTTTTTTAAGAAATATTGTAAAACTTTGTTGTCACTTGAGATCAATATTACCCCAACAAGACAATGTAATTTCCAACAAACAAATGTACAGAGGTCCTTTTTTTTAATTAGAGGATTTTAAGAAATGGAATGAGTCAAAAAAAATAATAATAAAAAATAATAATAATAATAATAAAATAATAATAATATATATATATATATATATATATATATATATATATATATATATATATATATATATATATATATATATTATTTCTCTAAATATACACACTGAACATGACTGTATTTATACACAAACATACACAGTACACATTCTGTAAAACTTTTTGGAAGCGATTACTCGAGATTAATCGTTGGACAGTATTAATGGTTTAGATTTTTATAATGCATCAGCTTTTGTTGATTGCCTGGTTCACATTTAAAAATAATGTAGCAAAAACAGCTCAAGGGCTTATTAAAAAAAGCACTTTCGTTCTCTGCCAGTAGGTTTCACTTCTGAAATGACAGAAATATAACAGTTTCCGTTAACCGCGCAGTATTTTGAAACACGTTCATATATATAGTGAGTAACAGCATAGCCTTTTGATATCTAATGGACATGTTAATCTATATAGCTATTCTGGTCTTTCCGTCTCTAAATTTACGACCTCTTATTTTTAAAAGACTTTTTGAGCCATTTTATGCCCTTAAATTTTAAGAATTAAACTGAAGCCATTTTTAGCACCCACAGAAACTCAAAGAACAGTTTCATTTCTGTCCTGCATTTGTCAAAAACCTTTTACCTGTGCCTTTTACCCGCGATCAGAGACAAGTACAACTCCCTGATGTTGTTTGTGAGCAGCGAAGGGCGATTTAAACAGAAAAAACAGATTTCATAACAACCCAATCCCTTGAACTTGTTAAAAAAATAGCTCATCTGTTTACCATCTGGGCTGAAAATAAATGGAAACCTGATCAAGAAAACAATATTTATGTGCTCATGTTCACATTAGAGTGCGCGTCCTACTGTGCTGAAATGAATACGCGGAGAAACTAGAGATAGCATTAACATCATAAACAAAGCAAATCAACAAACACCATATTGCCAACTACTGCTTGCTTTAGTAATATTTACGAGTACAAATCTTAATGTTAAAGAATTTCAGGGATATTACTAAAGTAAGGCCGTTAATACAGTTTTGGGCATCAGATAAGAGGTGTAGACGTGTAACAGCACTCACGAGTGAATCCTGAGGCTGGTGTTGAGGCTATAGGAGCAGCAAACAGAGAGGACACCGGAGCCGTCAGGGACTGACTCTGTGCTGAGCTGGAGGGGGCCGGGGTGGCTGAACAACAACAACAAAACCTGCATTACACACATACCGCCCTCTTTGGCCACTTTTAATACTAGAACGGCCACACTGCAGACACTGTACCTGACGTTTTAATTCCAAAGTTAATTGCTGTTGTTGGGGCCGTGGAGGCAGTGGTAGAAGCTCCAAGAGTCAGACCTAAAGATCCACAGGGGAAAGTAATGAGCAGACGAAAACAGTTTTCATGCATTTCTTTCAAAAGGGAACCGGTGTGCTGCAATGGAATGGAGCGTGTATAACAAACTCCAGGTGGAGAAAAAAAATATTTTAAAGACCCCATGAAACGATAAAGAAGTATGAGCGTGCGGACATGCTCAATCGAAACATGAGGAATTAATGTGTCCGCACTGCAGGCTGTAATCTAACTTCATCTCGGAGGTTCTTTCTGTTTCTTGTTGTAGCATTAAACAGTGATAGGTGTGCATTTCAGAGAGCAAGTTATCCAAATCCTCAGATTGATGTGAGCTGTACTCCGTGTTACCTGTGGGCTGAGGCCCTAGAGAGAGCGCAGGGGTGGGCTGAGCTGGGGCGGCTGCGGGTGCTTGGACTTTGGGCGTCCCGAAGCTAAATCCGCCCAGAGGCGGCTGGGTTGTAGTCGTCTGAGTGGGGAGGCCTCCGAAACTGAAGCCCGCGCCAGCAGATGAAGTCCCGAGAGTCACGCTCGTGGTCACAGGCTGAGACGCCACCGGTGTGCTGAGTTTAGGAAGAGAGGCGCTGGACACAAAGACATGAAAGACTGTTCACATAAAAGAGACATGTACACCGTTTCCAGTCCTGCTGAGACCAACTCATTGTTTAAGTAAGTACTAATTGTTAGTAAGGGTTTCCTAATTTTACACACACACACACACACACACACACACACACAGTCAAAATAGAAGTCTGAATAGAAGTTTTAATTTCTTTAAAAAAAAAAATGGTTGTGCATATTGTTAGAAAGGCTTAATAAATCAGCATATTGGAATGATTTCTGAAGGAGTGGGACACTAAAGACTCATTTTGAGTGGCTCAATAGTATGCAGTATTATTACAGTAACAAAATATGATTTTCTAAAGAAAATAAATAAGATGCACTTTCTGCCTTCTCGTCTTGAACAAGAGCGCTTCACAAAAATGTCCACTTATAAAAATAATATAAATATATATATATATATATATATATATATATATATATATATATATATATATATATATATATATATATATATATATATATTATAATATTAATCTGTAAAGATGACTTCTCTCTGAAAGGAGAGTCTATAAGGAGATGGGGAGTCAGAAAATTCATCTGTCAGAATTCTAATAATTCTAATATCTTCCTATTATTTTCGTCAGACACAGTCATGATTTTTCTGGGGCTTTGCAGCAAGTCTACTGCGTGTGTCTGAGAGCAGAAGTCTTCATCTGCTGATGGTCTCTTGCAGGACACTGAACACCGTCGAGTCGCTCTCAGTCTCACGTCGTCAGGCAGTTTTTAATCACTAATAAGGAGAAGCCTAAAACAGGTCCGAGGCCCAGGTTGTAGCCCGGGCTTAAATCTTGGGCCCAATTTCACCTGCTCAAAGCTATCAGTCAATGCAGTTTGACTGCTGCACCACAAGATGGTGGCAAGAGACTGTAAAACGAGAAGTGAGAAACTTTACGAAATCATACAAATACCACGGTTGTTGCGGTTCTTGCATTCCATACGGAAACAATATATTTTTTGCATTTTTACCATTGCAAAATAATTAGTTGAGACTGTTGGGAAACCGACTCCCCATCATCAGCAGTGCTTCATTAGCAGTGACTCTGGATCATTTGCTTGTTTAGGTTTTCTGATTGTTATTGATTTCTTTCAGAAATGCAAGGTAGTTTTTCCACTAGGGATTCTGCTTATGTTTATTTAAAAAAATGATATACATGTCATCTGATTGCTTTAAATGAAACAAAAAAAGCTTGTCAATGAACAGACTTAAAGATTAGAGTAGTTATATCTGTAAAGGTTTTGTCATAAAAAAAAAAAAAAATCAATTGCTTTGTAAAGAAACAGAATTTTGACTTATGGATCACGGCTGTTGTGTTATTTTTTCTTTATTTAAAAAAGGAAAAAGAAAAGAAACCTCACCCGAAAGAGAAGCCTCCACTGGGGGCGGTGCTCTGAGCCTGCGCTCCGAAGCTGAATCCACCCGGTGCGCTTCCATTATTCTGGGGTGGCTGCGCGAGGAGTCCTGCGATCTGAGACGGCTGGCTTCCAAAGGTCTGCGTCTGGGGTTGTCCTGCCCCGAAAGAGAAGCCTCCTCCTCCTCCTCCTCCTCCTCCTCCTGCAGGAGCGCTGGGCGGCAGCCCGAAGCCTGTGGTGGGGGCAGCGGTAGTCTTAGGGGGTCCAAAAGAGAAGCTTCCAGTTCCCGGTTGACCGAAGTTAAATGCCATAATGCTGCAAACAAAAAGAGAGAAATCAGACTTTAAGACTTAATGCACCAGACCTATCTGACCTGTATAAACCTCCATCATATATGATTTAACACATTTAATCCCATTAACACATCTCAAACCCTTTGAAATAATCAAGATTTATTTTTACACATTTTGGGGGGAAAAACTGTGTTTTAAGCTCGCTCACAATTGTGACATCTTACATCAGCAACTGTTTGATCACATTCTAGGGTAACTATTATACATAAAAAATAATGTATGCAACATTGATAGGAACATTGAGAGAAAAAAAAATTCATCTATCATTGTATTACAAAATTGTTACCTTTTTGTAAAATGTTTTATGCACTTTTTGGAACATTTGAAATTTTAATTTAGCACAATATTTTCCACTCTGGAAGCTGGATCTTCTCGAAAGGAGCTGGATGCTCCACTACTCTGGTGTTGCCCGCAGTGAGAGGCGGGCTGGTGTGGGCTTGTTCATGGACCCCCTGCTTAGCCTCCATGTTTTGGTGACGAGCACTTTCGGGTTGGGAATAGGTCATTTGTGCCTACGGGCCGAATGGCAGTGCAGAGTACCCAGCCTTCTTGGGGTCTCTGTCATGCTTCTGGGGGACTTCAAAACCGCTAGTGATACCTGCATGATTGGGAGGAACCGCCCCCCTGATCTGAACTCGAGTGGTGTTCTGTTGTTGGACTTCTGTGCTAGTCACGATTTGTCCATAACGAACACCATGTTCAAGCACAAGGGTGTCCATCAGTACACGTGGCACCAGGACACCCTAGGGCGGAGGTCAACGGTCAACTTTGTGGTTGATTCATCTGACCTCCGGCCGTATGTCTTGGACACTCGGGTGAAGAGAGGGGTGGAGTTGTCAACTGATTTCCACCTGGTGGTGGGTTGGATCCATCGGCCCGAAAGGAAGCTGGACAGACTCGGCAGGCCCAAACGTACTGTGAGGGTCTGTTGGGAACGTTTGGCAAAGCCCCCTGTCAGGGGGGTCTTTAACTCCCACCACCTTCAAAGCTTTGAGACCGGATCCCGAGGGAGGTCGGGGACATTGAGGATCTTCTCAATCCTGCCAGCGCATCTTCCACTGAGGAAGAAGAGGGCGGGGACCTAAAGAAGGACTCGGCCATTAACGGGGCTGAAGTCACAGAGGTAGTTAAGCACCAGGGGTGGACGAGATCCCCAGACTGGGGTGATGGTTCTTAAAGAAGGAGGGCGTGTTCCAATAACAGGGGGATCACACTCCTCAGCCTCCCCGAGAAAGTCTATGCCAGGGTACTGGAGAGGAGAATCCATCTGATAGTCGAACCTCGGATCCAGGAGGAAAAATGCGGCTTTCTATCTGGACGTGGAACACTGGACCAGCTCTATAGCCTCTGCAGGTTACTGCAGGGTTCCTGGGAGTTTGCGGTGTCCTGTGGGTAGTGCTCTGGGAGTATGGTGTGCGGGGCCCTTTACTAAGGGCTGTCCGGTCCCTGTATAATCGGAGAAGGAGTTTGGTTCGCATTGCCGGCAATAAGTCAGACTTGTTCCCAGTGCATGTTGGACTCCAGGAGGGCTGCCCTTTGTCACCGGTCCCGTTCATTATCTTTATGGACAAGATTTCTAGGCACAGCCATGGGCCGGAGGGGGGTCCGGTTTGGTGACCACAGGATCTCGTCTCTGCTTTTTGCAGGTAATGTTGTCCTGTTGGCTGCATCTAGCCAGGATCTACAGCGTAGATTTGCAGCCGAGCTATGACCACACTCAACAAAAATGTAATATATGTGAATGCATTTATTAATACTTGAGAACCTGTACCAAAAATCTGTCATATCTTTATATTAACATACTTTATCAGTCCTTCGTTTAGTAGCTTTGATGCAGTTATCATCTTCTCAAGGGGCAAACAAGAAACAAACAGCTTTAGTCGTGTGATAATTTGCACTAATGATGTGAAACTTCACGTTTAGTTGAGACCCTTTATGATTTCCATATTTTCAAGAAGTGCACAAACACATCAGTCAGTAAAGTTTTTAGAGCTTTAAAAATGTAAAACTTTTTTTATGGTGACTACCGTGACCGGTGGGATTAAACGGGTAAAAAAATTTTCTTTAGTTTCAAGAATGAATGTGAAAATAAATAAATATTCAAGATTAAAATAAATAAGCAGGTTCAGTTGTGCTTGTGTCTAAATACTGACTATATTACTGGAGATGTGTGCAGACAATTATGCCTTAAAATGTTATCTATTTAGTCAGCATTTCTGGTTCGTAGCTGATAATCTATCTAGTTAGCCTGATATCATAATGCAACCTCCTAACATGGTGTCTAAGTGCACATTTTCTCTAGGTTCTCCAGTCTTTGAGGATATGATGACTATGCTGACTATTCAGGCTAATCAGAGAGCCACTGCTTTGCTAGCCTTTTTAATATATCCAGCCATAAAGCGACGTTACAATGAACTGATAGCAAATTAGATCGGCGTATATGCTTCTTTAAAAATGAATACTTAGCACTGACGAATCGTTAAAACTGACAAATATCATAAAACACCCGCTAGGGTTTAAGTTCAGCGACAGAGCTAGCTGACAGCTCCTCACATGAAGCTCACTGAACGTCCTCCTCTGAAGAGTCACATCGCCCATTACTATACATTAGTATAAAACTAAGTGGAGCAGACACATTTAGACATAGACTGTGAAAGCTAAATGTTTCACATCCGGTATAAAAGTACACAAACACAACTCACGTAGAGCACAGCCCGGCAGGTCCCGCGCGCAGAGTGCGTCACACGCGCTGTCCCTGTGAGGACCTTCTTTTTCTTCTTCTGTGGATTTATTGGCGGGTTACGAAGCAGCTGGAAATTGCGCACCGCCACCTACCGTACTGGAGTGTGTCGAAGACGATCGCTAGGAAGATGCTATATTCTGTTCATTTTTAGTGCCCCAACTTTCTTTTAACACTTTCTGAGTCGGATGATTCCTATTATGTCCAGTATGCCATAGACAACTTTTGAAGCCTAATGCTTAGAGCCATTTCTACAAGCTCCACCTACGCTGTGCTGCTGCTGGTGTTTAAATGCATCTTAATTCTTCATGCTGAATACCGTCTAATTTCCTAAGCAATGATCTACATGCAGATCTATATATAACGCATCCATAATCTAATGTGGAATGAAGTAATGCTCAGTAGATCTTCCTGATTGATTGTCTATTTGCACCCCACTCTTACTAAACACCTCGTCAGGTTAAGCACTTTATAACATCTGTGACTTTTCCATGTCAGTTTAGAATTTATCCACCAACCTAAATATTTATCTAATATTTCACTCTTTCTAGTGATTGTTTATATGAACCAATTGCAGCATTAATATTTGCCCTGGCTCCACACCTATATACTGTTCCAGTATTTCTTTTCTTCTTTTTTTATAGTTGTATTCTAAATTTTCCTCACTATGTAATATAGTTCTGCCTTTTCTTCCTCTGTTACTGCTTGCCTCCCTCCTCCCATTAAGGTATATTTTTAAAACGATAATCCTCGTTCATCTTCTTTAACATATCCCACACATCTCCTGTTTCTCTTCCTAATGAAGAGCAGAACTCCTGCCAGCATCTCCTTAGTATTTCTCTTTGCCTTGGCTCTTCTCTGCTGATAACTAATGAGATCGTTTGATGTTAATGTGCTTCTCAAAACCCTAAAAGCTTCATTTGTTTAATTAATAGCTTCAGAACATTCCTGATTCCACCTGGGGACCACCTTTCTCATTTCTCTCATTTTTGCTTCCTCTGCTGCTTTGATTATTGCTCAAGTCAATTTATAATTATCTTTATAAGTATCTATATCCGCTGTTATGTCGAAGTTATTTAGTTCATCATTACATATTGTGTTCCATTTTTCGAATATCCACTTTGATGGTTTAAAAATGGTTTTCTTTTCATTGCCAAACCAATATTAGACATAATTGGAAGGTGATCCTGCGTATTGTGGAATATTCTAATATTTCCCATTGACATTTTAATGAAATAGACCTTGACACTAATGTTAAATCGATACAAGACATTGCTAAATTTATGACGTTAATTGACCTCTTCCATTATTTTTAACATACCAAGGTCTGTTCATCCATATATTCTTCGAACAGAAATCTCCCACAGAACATTTTGTGTATTTTATGTCCACCCATACTTCAATCGTTACATATTCTTTTTGTGTATAATTTATAGATAAGATATAGATAAGAATTCAGCATCACTGTTGTTGTTTTTTTTTTATTATTATGCTTTAAACAACAAATACAGAACAATATAATTAATTAATATAAAGCCAGGGACACAAGGGAAAAGAGCTGCTTTGAATAGCACAAAAGTAACTTTGCAAGTTTTTATAAAGCACTGTGAAACAGTGGATGTTCATACTTTGTACAAGTGTATATTCATACTTTTATGAATATGAAACTTGACTAATACAATTTAAAATTATTTTGACTAAAATATCCAAAAGCAACATTTTAAAAGTAAATTAAAATGGAAGAGTATGTTTGTGATAAACATGGAAGCATCATATCATAACTTACTGCCATAACTACATTGACAGAAGACATGGTGTACAGTTTCCAAGTGCAAAGAGCAAAAAGAGCAGTTAACATCGACATCCTTAAAAACAAGACACACCTGAGTGGGAGGAAGACCTGAGATAATTCATCATTGTCATTTGAGGATATGTTCTCCAAAACCTTCAAACTGGCTGTAAATTAAGCCTCTTCTCATCATTAAGACCTGAACCTGAAACCACATCTTGATCCCAAAGACTTAGTAAATTACAGACAAATCTCTAATCTCCCTTTTCTGTCAAAGTTACTAGAAAAGGTAGTATCCTTTCCAATCAGGTTTTAGACCGTACCATAGTACTGAGACTGCTCTCATTAGAGTTACTAATGACCTGCTTCTATCATCTGATCATGGTTTTATCTCTGATCGTGGTTTTATTAGTGCTATTAGATCTTAGCGCAGCATTCGATACTATCGATCACAACATTCTCTTGAAGAGACTAGAAAACTATGTTGTTATTAGAGGAAGCGCCTTAGCATGGCTTACATCATATCTATCTGACCGCTATCAGTTTGTAGCATTAAATGAGGAGGTATCATATCAATCACAAGTGAAATATGGAGTTCCTCAAGGCTCAGTGCTAGGACCGTTACCTGAATTGAGAATCTAACAGAATGCATCGTCGATATAAAAAGCTGGATGATGAGTAACTTCTTAATGCTAAATTCTGAAAAAACGGAGGTGCTAATAATTGGACCTAAAAACCCCACATATAATAATCTAGAACACAGTCTATCACTTGATGGCTGCTCTGTTAATTCTTCATCATCAGTTAGGAACCTAGGTGTGCTGTTTGACAGCAATCTTTCCTTAGAAAACCATGTTTCCAACATCTGTAAAACTGCGAGTTTCAAACCTGTATGAATTTTCTTTGTCTTAATTTTCATTTTTCATAATGTCAGATGCAATAGCCTACCAACTCTGAAGACACAGATTTTTCCCTTTTCCATGTATTTGAGTGCAGTCGCTGTGATTTTACCAAGTCAGATATTTTGTTGATCCAGGATCAACATTACTGTACAAAAATATAGACTTATCCCAGCTCCTACCTATCTCTGATTATAAGCATAAAACTGATATATTTTCTGAAAAATGATCGCTCAAGTCTGATTGGTTGATTGGAATGCTGTTCCAGGATCAATAAGAATGTTGATCCAGTAACATCTTGTACTTGGTGAAATCACACTCACCATAGTTTTATTGTTTTATTTACACAGAAACTCCACCCTTCTCTACCTTTAACCATTTTTAACTACCAGGAAGTGACTACTCTTACGATTTCTCCTTTACGTACCATACTGAATGCCGAAAAGACACTATAAAAGAGGATACTGGAGAAGGATAGGTTTGATTTTGATAGTAATGGTTAGTTACTTTTCAAAGCAGTGCTCAGAAAGTGAAAGTAAATTCGTCGTTTCAGCTTTTAAAAGAAACAGAAATGGATTCAAAATCTGTGGAAGAGCTTTCCTGTCCCGTGTGCTGTGACATCTTTAAGGATCCTGTTCTTCTGTCCTGCAGTCACAGTATTTGTAAAGAGTGTCTTCAAAAGTTCTGGAGAATCAAGGACACTCGGGAGTGTCCTGTCTGCAGAAGAAGATCCTCAAAAGAGGAGCCTCCACGTAATCTAGCGTTGAAAAACCTGTGTGAATCACTGCAAAAGAAAAGTAATGAGAGAAGTTCATCGGGATCTGAGGAGATCTGCAGTTTACACAGTGAGAAACTCAAACTCTTCTGTCTGGAGGACAAACAGCCGGTGTGTTTAGTGTGCAGAGACTCAGAGAAACACATCAATCACACATTCAGACCCATCAGAGAAGTGTTTTCATCTCACACGGTAAGACGTCTTTCATTTCATGCTTCATGCATAAGCACAGTTTTAGTGCTATATTGGTATATCTTTAAGTTACATAATAAATAAAACCATTTATAACATTAAATAATATAATAGAATATTTATTAAATAAATACTCAATACAATATGCAACTTTCACTTTTAATTTGTAGGAGAAACTGAATACGGCACTGGGATCTTTACAAAACAAGCTCAAACATGCAGAAGAAATGAAGGCAGAGTGTGATAAAACAGTGAAGCACATCAAGGTGAGGATATGGAGTGAAGAGTTAATGATGGACATTAGTGGAGCGAGTGTTAAAGCAGAGCTGAAGTCAATGTGATGTGATTTCAGTCTCAAGCCGAGCACACAGAGCGTCAGATTAAAGAAGAGTTTGAGAAGCTTCATCGGTTTCTCAGAGATGAAGAAGCAGCTACAATCACTGCACTGAGAGAGGAAGAGGAGCAGAAGCAGCAGATGATGAAAGAGAAGCTGGAGGAGATGAACAGACACATCTCAACTCTTTCACACACAATCAGAGACACAGAGGAGATGATGAAGGCCAGCGACGTCTACCTCCTGAAGGTGACGACTGGTTTTAGCTTCAATGTTTGTGGACAAACAAGTTAACAATTACCCAACTAATGACCAAACTCTTCATTTGTGTATAGGACAACAAAATGTCATCATCTTTTGGTAAGATATTAAAATGTTTTTCAAACTCTCTGTTTTTCAGAACTTTCACATCATGATGGAAAGGTAAGTTAAGCTGCTGGTGTTTCTTCTCTCAGTGGATCTGAAGTCAAATCCTCTTTATTTCTGATCCTAAATGTTCTTCAGAGTCCAGATCTCATCACAGCTGGATCCACAGATGAGTTCGGGAGCTTTGATTCGTGTTTCCCATTACTTGAGTAACCTGCCGTTCAGAATCTGGAGGAAGATTCAAGAAACTCTCAAACACAGTGAGTTTCCAGCAGATCTGATACCTGTAGACACCAGTACTAAAGATTAGTTCAGATGTAAACAAACACAGACAGATTCACAGGCATGATTAAAAAAAATCGCTTGAAATTCTATGGAGATAATCTAAACTGTATTTCATAACATCATCGCATCATACAGCATGATGACTACAAAATCCAGAGTGCGGTGAAGTTTCTACTTTTCTGATACATTTGTTACATGCTCTAATCTGATTTTCTTCTCTTCATAGCTCCGTTGACTCTAGATCCAAACACAGCAGCTCGTTCTCTCACACTCTCTTCTGATCTGACCAGTGTGTCGTACGGTGAATATCAAGATGTTCCTGATAATCCAGAGAGGTTCGATGAGTATCTCTGTGTTCTGGGTTCTGAGGGCTTTGACTCGGGAACACACTGCTGGGATGTGGAGGTTGGAGACAATACGCTCTGGAGTGTTGGAATAACCACAGCATCAAACCAAAGGAAGGGAGATGTTTTCTTCAGCACTAATATCTGGCTTGTGCGGTACATCAACAACAAATACAGCTCACAGTCCCCAGATCAACGCTTGACTAGCTTCACTGTTAAAGAGAAGCTTCGGCGTGTGAGAGTTCAGCTGGACTGTGACAGAGGAAAAGTGTCCTTCTCTGATCCTCTGACAAACATCTGTCTGTGTTCATTCACAACAACCTTCACGGAAACTGTCTTTCCATTCCTATGTAATTGCTGCAAAACTTCCCCTCTGAGGATCTTACCAGTTAAACCGATCAAATAAGCTGAACAGAAAATGTATTGCTAGATAAATTAAGATACAAAAATGTGTTGTTTTCATTGTTTTGAGTGACTGAACTAGGTATTGCTCCAAATATTTGAATTTTTATTTTTACCCGGCCCCTCCTACTCAGACTTGTCGCACACGCAGGTTGCCAGATTCCCACTCAGACCCCTTTCATTTTCCAGCTTCCATGATTGAAATGCAATCCGCGGTGTTTTCCGCCAACTGGCAACCCGGGGTTCCGAAATACGTTTGGGTGAACTGACAGTGGGCGGGTTTCACAAACCAAAACAGAAGCCGACATTCCGGGCCGGAACACACATTTTCAAAGGAGAATAGTTGACTGTAGTATTGTTTTTTAGATAAACAAGTATGTTAACTTTGCGTGTTTCTTAAATATCTGCAAACACATTATAGTATTTTTATGCTTTAGTAGAGTCAAAATCTAAAGTCTAAAACGTTGTTCGAGCTACTCTAACACAGTTTTCACAATTCCAATTGATTTCTGTTTTGTTTTGTTTATTGTATTATTGAAAAAGAAATGTAGGACAGGACTTCTGTTCAGGACTTCAGGTTCTGTTCATCTGTTGACTCGATTTTGATAGATGTTTGGATTTGATTGATTTTGCAGCTGATGTTGGAGAGATGGGTTTTAGCTTAATTACTTTATAATTACTGCAAAAGTCCAGTGTACATCACCAGAAAAGTCTTTATATAAAGAAAGTATATATTTTCCTTTACAGTCTCAAGTCTTTTTTGTTTGATGCAACAAGCTTTGCTCATCAGCAATTTAGCAATTATCTGCCACTCTTCTCCTCTCCTCTTCACCTCTCAAGCTCTGTCAGGTTGGATGGGGGCAGACGCACGTGTTCAGGTTTCTACAGAAATATTTGATTCGGTGTAATCCCAGGCTGTGTCTGGGCCCCTCAAGGACATTCACAGAGTTGACTATAAGCCACTATTGCTGTGTGCTTAGGGTCATTGTCCTGTTCTGCCTAGCTTCTGAATGCTCTGGACTGGGTTTCCTTTAAGAATATCTCTATATTTTGCTACACTAAGCGTTCCTTCTACTCTGACAAGTCCCTCAGTCCCTCCGCTGCTATCAGCACACTTTACTTAGGATGGTACTCTGCAAATGATGAGCAGATTTAGTTTCCTTTAAATATGATGCTTATAATTGAAGTTCATCAGTCCAGAGAATCCTATTTCTCAGCATCTGGGATTCCTTTAGATGCTTTTATCTCCATATATGATCATGGAGCTCAACTAGAATGACCATCAGGTTCTTGGTCACCACTCAAACCAAAGCCCTTCTCCATCAGTTGCTCAGTTTGGCAGGAGACCAGATCTAGGAAGTGTCCCGGTTGTTTCAGACTTCTTCTATTAAGGTTAACATAAGCTTAGTTTCCATCCAGTTTCTACACTGTTTTGTTATTGACAAAGAGAATTTGAGTTAAAGAAACTTTGCAAAATTTGGTGTCTCCAGCCTGTTTCCATACAACTGGCCTTTTTACCAATAAAATGGTGTGTGTGATGACATTATCCTTGTCTCATAAGTTTTGATACAATTCAGATATCCGCTTCTCCACGTTCCCGCTGCTCTTGAACACCTCCGTGGAGCCAAGATCTTCACTGCACAGTGCATACAATCTGCTGTAGAACCTCCAGAGTGGGTACCAGTTATGCCGAAACCCTCTGCCTGCCCAGTCTCGGCCATGGAGACTGAGTACGGGCCAGAAGCTGGACAGAAGATGGACAGAAGCTTGCATCTCGCCTCCCAACGGCCGAGCGTGCAGATTAAACAACTTTGTTTTTATTTCTATTTTATATTAGTATTTTATTGGTAATGTATTTAACCTATATATAATAAAACTATATCTTATTATAACCAATACGTTCACCTGACAAAAGACTCTGATTTCAAGACCTGAGCAGAACAGACCACGGAGAAGTCTTCTGTGTCTTGTGAGTATGATTAAATGCTTCTGAGAGATAGGAAAAACTCGACTTACTTTACCAAACCTGAGGATAAACTGAATAAGGTAGAAGGTGCACCATAAAATAAGATTTGGGCACCATAAAACAATAATAATCTGAGATATCATCGTGCAAGTTTCAACACCACAAACATCAATTCCATATTACTGTTTTAGGTCTAGAGTATGATTTTGAAAATGAATAGGTGCTGATATGTGTTGTCTAACCCCAAAAGAAAAAAAATCTAAAAATGCTAATGCATATTTTTTATTATCAACATATTATCATATCATATTAAAATCACCAACAATTAAGACTTTATCTGCAGCTAGTACTCACTCAGATAGATTTTAAGCATTACTCACGGGTAAGGTTAGGTATAGGTGTAGAGATATGGCCAAGACTAAATTTCTGGATTAAAATATTATTCCAGGGTCAACAAAATAAAGAACTCAGTAAAAGACCCCCCCCCCCTTTACCTTTTGGACCTGGCTCATTTTTATAAGTTATATTGGTCAAACTGAGCCATTAAAGATCTATTTCTTATACAAAGAGGGTAATAATGGTCATTTTATATTACCCTTTCAATTTATTTATTAACAAAACACTTTATAATTTTAATAACATTAACAACCTATTAAATATTTTCTCTAAGCCTACTTGTATATTAGGACAAGCACCTGCAATACTGTCCAAATTAATGTTGTGTCTGAATTTGCAAATACGTGTTTTTAATGCCATTTTTCTGACTTTATTAAATGTAGCCTGCCATCTTTTGTGCCAGTTAGACAATTGACAACAATTAGACCAACAATTAGACATATATACTTTTATCAAAAATGTTAATAAGCAATAAATTCAATAAGATACAATCAGGAAGAATAAGTTACACTCAAGTGTACAGAACATTCATGAACGTTTACAGACTCAGAGGTGGCATTAATGCATCTCATAATGATAATGTTATGAAATTAATGCTTTAAATATAAAGTTTTGAATATAGAAATGTAAATTTATTATAAAAAAATTAAACTGAAAAAGAAAGTCACTGTATTTGTCACTGAATCATCCATTCAATCGCTTCGTTCAAACGGCTGATTCATTTAGTAATAAAGCAAGTGACTCTCTTTAAGAATGACACATTGAATCAAGTAGATCATTGCATGTCTTCCTTATTTAACGCACCTGATTTACAGAATCAGCTTATTAGGAGAGAGATGACCTGAACTGAGACAAAAAGTGCAGCTGTAACTGTAATTTTTTTAACAGTTTTCCTAAAATTGTCACTTATTATCATTAACTTTTGTATGATATCAAAAATGTATAAAACTGTTAAAATACACTTAAAATCTACTTCATCCAGGACTTCTATTTAATTGTACCTCGAGAGCCCTGGAAAACAATATTTCTTTGTAGTGTACTTACAGTGATTGTAAGGATTGAACGTTTCCGTTACACACACATCTTATTTCATACAAACCCCCTTTTATACAAACAATTCACAAATGTTGCGGTTGCCTGGATTCGAACTTGAACCTCTCCTGTGCAAAGGTACCACGTGCAAAGTTGGGACTCTAAATAGTGTTCACTGCAGCCCGAGATTAAACTTGGCATTATGTGTTTGTTTTTGGGAGAAGTGAGACGTTTTGTGAGATGCGTGCAGTGCATTTATCTTAGAATTCTAGAAGATTTAGTTTGTTTCCTTCTTGAAGACTGATATGTGTAGACTCTCATCTGTTTACGCAAATTAATGGTTAATCTTAAAAAGTGCTGTTCATATTTATGGGTTAATTTTTTTTAATAACAAAACATCACACATCTTTAAGTGGGGTGGACAAAAGATTGTTCGTTCAACAGTCAATTGAGGTCAGTTCTATGACCTCAATAATATATAATTGCGTAACTATGATTGTTCATACATTATTCCTATTGAATAGTCATTAACACTACCGCATAAGGTTATGTCTTAGAAGCAAGTACTCAGAGCTGGATGTTGACCTCACTGCGTGTACCGTCGCCATCAACAGTGCTTTCATTGCCATCAGAGAGGAATCCACTGCCAGAGTGCCGCGTCCTACACTCCAGAGCTGTCAGTCTCTGCTTCAGACGCTGCTGAGTCGCTGTGTACTCGGCCAGCAACCGAGCAAACCGAGTCTGTAGCATTTCAAGAGAAGCTTCCAGCCTCTCCACTTTCTCCTCAACCCGTTCTTCTCCCATTCCACCTGCATCCAACTCCTCCAGCAGACCCTCTTTCAGAAGGATCTGTCTTCCCCTCTCTTCCAGAGCTTTCTTAGCATCCGGATACTCCATTACAGCCTCCATCAGGTCATCCTTTGACAAACAAAAGAGGTCAGAGTAGCCAATGCTACGGATGTTAGCTGTGCGTCGGTTGCCCATTTTGCTGCCTTTGATGTTGAGGATGCTAATCTCTCCAAAACAGCTTCCGGAGGTCAAGTGTGCATACTGGGTCACCCCATCATCGGCCACAACAGCAAGGCGACCTTCTTTGATGATATACATCTCTTTTCCAATGTCTCCCTTTCGGCAGATGTAGTCTCCGGGACTGAAGACCTGAGGCCGTAGCTTGAGCACCAGTTCAACCAAAAGCCCAGCCTCACAGTCCTGGAAGATACGGACCTTCTTCAGTGTGTCCAGGTGCACATTGATAGCAATCTCAGCCCGCAGTTTGTTGGGCAGATTCTTTAGGACATCTTGCTCGTCAATTGCTTTCTTGTTGGTCCACAGATAGTCGAACCATTTGATGACTCTGGCCTCCAGCTCTTTGCTGACCTTTCTGAACTGCATGTAGTGTTTGATGGCATCGATGTGAGCCTGAAACTCAGCCCGTGTGGCGTTCATGTTTGATATCATGGCTCCTACATTACCAACAATGGTGGCAAAAATGAGAACACCAACGAGGAAATCAAAAACAACAAAAAGATACTCCTCATCTCGCACCGGAGCCGGCATTTCCCCAATGGTCGTCAGTGTGAGGGTTGACCAGTAGAGGCAGTAGACGTATCCTCGAGTGAGTGTCCCAAACTCAGGGTCAGAGATGTTTGGGTAGACCCACTGGTCGGATCCAAATCCCAGAGACTTGGAGATGGCAAAGTAGATGCAGGCGTTCCAGTGAATGATGACTAGGATATAGAGCACCAAGTTGCAAATCCGGAACATGTTGGGGTAGCTTGTGCGGGTCTCCGTGCGGTCGAAGAACTCAAACAGACGTGAGAAGCGCATCAGTCGATTGAAACGCAGCTCTGGCACGTGAATGCCAATGGCGATGTAAGCTAGATCAGTGGGTAGAATGGATACCAGGTCTAGCTTGAATTGCATTGTATGAAAATAGCCTTCCCTTAACTTGGTAAGGTCCTTCACCAGAAGACCCTGCTCAAGAAAACCTACAGTGAAGATACACATTGTCAGTGCTTCATAAACTTCATAAACTGCATGTACCGAAAGTTTCTATTGAATTCAACTCCAAAAACATGATAGATGCTGTAAGAATCGGACCTGTTCTCAGTCTCACACAGGTGTCCAGTATATAAATGACATCAGAGAGATAATCCAAAACCAGCCACAGAATGAAGTTCCTGGTTTGAAGCTCATCAAAGCAGGCCCTGTGTTTTGGTATATGAATAATGAAACACCGTCAGCTTGAATCAGGGCTAGCCCTTTCACATGACACAAAAACACCTATTTACATGAATCATCATCAAAATGAGAGACTAGATCACACACACTTGCTCTTGAGGTCTAATTATACCGCCTTGATTTAATGGATGAACAGCTGCTACAAATACCTTCCTCACAAGCCCTACATGCAGCATTCTGAATCCAAAATGAGTAGGTTTATTCTTTCTTCCACTGATAGTTTTCAGATTATTTTACTGTATAAATTGCTGACATTGTACTCACTGGATTAATATAATAATAATCTTGTAATTTAATAACGCTTTTGATGTTAAGTACTTCAGATTTAAATTCCGATAACAGACATTTCTATTGTCTTACCTAGCCACCACAAAGCACCAGTTGTACAATACAGCTGTGGCAATAACAAACAGCCAGCGATAGTACAGGTCATCAGCGGGTGCCAGTATAAAAACATCAGACTTTTTCCTGAAAACCAAATACATTTTATTGTGTTTGCATGTGTGTTAAACAAGATAGTAGTGATTTTATACAAGGGACAAACTCACTTGGATTTGGCACTGTTGTTTCCGTCGTGATCAGGTCTGATGCTTATTCGACTGGGAGCGATTTGGAGTTCAGGTCCTCTGAAGCGCTCTAAGAAGGAATCTGGCCTTTCCTCCTCTTCCTGGAGGCTTTTATGGGCCCATTCTCTAAGAGTGACCACCATACTCACCAGCCTTGGAAACAAATGGAAACCAATGAATCAGTGTGGAAATACCCATCTCGAATTTATCTTCTCAGCCTTTAACGCTGTGTTTTTGTTTGAGTTTCCTTATCCACACTGGATCCATACTTATCCCAAAGTCCTTCTCTAGTCTTTTGACTTGAAACAACTCTTTAAGCATGTTAAGCATGAGCCAGCATGGAAAGACATAAGAACAGTGATCATGGACGTCCATCTAGCATATGATTACCTAGAAATATCATGGAAAAGGAAAGGAATGGGATGCTAAATCATGTTCTGTGGACTGGACTATAATGCACCACAGTGTGTGTAATCAAATAACGTATTTGAAATGCATTTGATAAGTATATGCCATTTATGTATGTTATCGGTAGCCTTAGAGGTGGACCAATAGTGGATTTTTCCAGTGCCAATAACTAGGTTGGATCACAATGGCCAAAAGAAGTTTCATAAAGCTCATCCATCCATAATAAAAGTGAAGTGTCATGTGTCAAAACAAACAACACAAGTTTTTCAGTGAGGCCGCTCTCACACTGTATAACGACAGCAGGCCCTTCTCAGCAGCTCCTGCAATGGATGCAACCCAGAAAACTGTGATATGAGCGTAACAGACTTGGTTCTGTGCATCAGTTGATGATTGGATGTTGAGATGTGGGCGTGGCACTCAAAAGAGGGAGTTAAAGAGGACTAAATGGTCTGGTGTTTTTATTCAGACCTCATATAATATATTTTCTGTGCATTCGCAGTAAAATACTAGAGAATACTGCAAGATTTGTGTTTTTTAAATGTAAAAATCACCATTTTCAGATTTCCCAAAATCAAGCCATGCTTGAATAAATCGAAATGTCTGTGGCGCTCACCTCGACAGCGCCCCTCGGCCACGGAAGGAGTTCTGTGAGTTGAGTCCACGCGGTTCAAGGGTGGCCACTCGCTGCAATTCTGAGGATGTGTCATCACATACGGACTGACCACTGCATAGGCAAAAGAATCAGAATAGAGATCTGAGCATTAGACAATTGATGGTAACTGTTGAGATCAAAAATAGCCGTAGCTGCGATCTCACCGGCTGAGAGTGCTGTCGGCACGCTCTGACTCATCTTCAACAGACGTCTTCACAGACAGTCTGTGAGCTGATAAATCCATGCTCTCCACCAACACTTGGCCGGTCATGCTGTAAAAAAAATAAGTCTCCATTCAGCAACTACTCGCTCTAAATCATCATCAGTTGGTGTACTAGTTCAACTTATGTTACTTCAGCCTGCAAAAATGCATTTTAATTAACATATTTGTACAAATTTAAATACTACACTATTTTTGTGGAAACCATTATGCTGAATTGAAAATACATATGATAGAAATGAATTTGTAACGTTATATATGTCTGTAGTTTTGATGTGTATTGTATAATATTTGACAATTTTTCTGTTCTGCGTTTCTGATCTGATTAAAGCAGATGAGCAGAAGAGGCTTCTTTCAAAATATCATCTTAACTCCAAACACGTGACTGGTAGTACACTGTATATATTTCTTCTCTGCGTAAGTTGACTGGCCTTGATAGTTGAAGCAATAAATAAATAAAACTCCTGAAATTTCCATGCACAAGTGTACATTCGGATTGAAAAATGTTACAGTTGTAAAGCTGTCCACAGGCTCTGAAGCATTTCAAAAACATTGTGATCATACGTTGACCAGAAGTGACCTTAGATCTAGAATCTAGATCATTACGGCTGCATCTGAAGCCATTGCTTTAGCGCCGAACATCAAAACATCTCACGTTATCATTTCACTAAAATTGATTATTCCAATTTTTATTTTAGAATCTGCAGTATTACAATAGCATGTAACAGCACATTAACGACAGAAGTGTTGTTCACTCACTCACCTGCTTTTCAGGTTCAAGTGGTGGTGAAGAAAGTGCTTCTGAAGTCTTCGAACATCCTCTCCTAAACTCCGAAGAGTCTTCCTCTGACTTCAGCGCACTGATGTTTTACCTGCTTGTCTGATGGTTTCGTGCGTTCGCTCCAGAGAGATCTGATGTGGTGTGCTTGAAACGAGGCTGAGAGGAGATGAGCGTCTGGAGGCAGAGGAGGGGGTTGAGAGACACTTCAGACATCACACACCTCCTCATCTCTCCCAGCATCTGATGAGTTCACGTGTCCGGTGCAGTTGTGTGATTGAAAGCTCCTCCTGCGCTCAGGCTTATTGTTATTCCAGCAGACGCTCGTGTGTTTGAAGTGCTCTGATTGCAGAGCCGTGTTTTTGATGCTCACGCTTGGCTCCGGTCAGCACTTGATTACACATAAAGACTGTTGCTGCATCCTCAAGCACGTCCTCGGCGGTAAACATATTTTGATTCTCTTGATTTACCACACAAGAGAAATGACTGCAGAAATATCGATGTAAATTGAACACACTTTGTCTTAAAATTGCCACTTTCCAACTAAATTATTCTATACATTTATGATGTATTTACTGAAATGATGTTAATTTTGAATAACATGCAGCGAGGCGGTGTGCCGTGATTTGTGGACTCTTATTTTGAAGCGTCCTATTTTAAGCCTTCCTTGTTACAGCGCGCTTGGGGTCAAAGGTCACCCAATATAGACCAAAAGGCACCAAGAATTCTACCTTTCACCAAGTCTGCATGTATTTCATCAAAACACACACTTTACGTCAGCGATTGTCAAATTTTATTGCTATTTTTTTTTTTTTTTATTGCTTTATTGCCTGTGGGCATTACTCTAGTCTTCAGTGCCGCGTCATCCTTCAGAAATCATTCTGATATGCTGAACATTTCTTATTGGTATTATTAAAGGATTAGTTCACCCAAAAAGGAAAATTTTGTCATTCTATGTTTAGCTTTGGACAAAAATTTCTGAACACAATTTTTGGTAACATATTATTCTAAGGTGTCGTAATACAGAATAATGACCTAATTAGGTACTAGACACAGTTCTTACTTATCATGCAGGTAAGTTAGGAACAGCCTGCATTGCACACACGCCTATCAGACCAAGACTTACACTTAAGTACAATCTCGATACGCTTTATTTTAGGTAGCTTGTGCCTGCGTGACGTTCTGTAATTTTAGAGTGATTATAAAGGTATGACCTGTGTGTAAGCTGTGTACTAATGGGTTAAAGGTGCAGCTAGTTGAGGGGTACGGTATAAATACAGTTGAGCACAATCTTAACGCACTTTAAGTAGCTTATGTATGTGTACGTGAGTTTATAATTACATTTTTTTTCAAGTCTGCGACACACGACACAATCTTTTGGTTACGTGAACAGCTTTGTAACAAATTCGGTCTGTTACAAATCTATTACATCTACATAATCATAAACTGCAAGCGTTCCATAACCATAGCAAGTAAAATGGTTACTATTAAGTATTTCCTAGATAATTGCTCTGTATTATGGACACCTTAAAAAAAAAAGTGTTACGAGAGCTTTCTGACCCTGAATAGACTGAAACATAGCATGGAAATCTATAAAAACAGTCCACACGGCAAAAAAAATAGGCATACTGTGTATAGTTAGCTTTTATAAACATAATTTTCACTAATCAGTTCATTTGATTAATGAACACCAGAATACTAACGGTCACTAAACACTAAAACACCGGTCCTAAAGAAAAAAGAAGACATGCTGAAGCTGTAATACTCTGCACAGTTGCATTTTCTGCTTTATTTGTATGATGTTTTTCGGTTACAGACATTTGGATGGAGCTGCTTCGGTCCACAGATAACACGCCGCCGTACAACCAGCCACTTCCAGTTTCATTCCCGGCAACACGGTCACTTATCATCAACCAATGCTAACAGGTTTGACATCGACCACATGTGATGACCTTCCTCCGCGTTTATTTTGTCATCTTCGTATTGAACAAACAGCACGGACTGGTTAATGCTTAAAGCTTTTAAAAGGCATTTTCTGAGGAGTGTATTGTTTTAAATAAAAATATAGATCATGCATAGTTCGTTCTGTTTGAATGTCTCTTGCACGTAAAAAGAGTATACATATACATAAGACAGACAGCACGCTGAGATTTAACTACGGAATGTGTTAAAGTGTCTCACTGAAACGTTTCTGGAGAATCTTTGTAAGGTAAGGAGAATAAGCGGTCCAATTCAACGACGCAAACACAATCATTAATCTGCATAGAGGCAATACTGCATCTAGTAAGGCCAGTCGTGACTCGAAACGTCCAAAAGCTGTCAAACTACACCTATCACTCGTACATACATCCGTTATCAAATATGTAAAAAGAGCATTCGCAAAGCTGAGTCTGACATGGTTTGGATCCAGCGGATATACTATAGTCATCTTGCATTCAATTTGGTATCAATTTGTCCCTTTCGCAGATGGAATCGTAATAGTTTTGGTCTAAAAGAACCTTTGCATAAACTTCAAGCCCATTGTAGTCCTGCCAAACTTAAACATGATTCTTTAACATCTGTTGGCATTTTTTTTTTTTTAATTGTGGTTGTAATAAATTTACTGAACCAGAAGCCTTTCAACCAGCAAAATGGCTTTTGGGTAGGACATCGGCGTCTGATTGTCCGCAGGGTCCCGTTTTTTACGCCCTCTTCATCCCTCGGCCCATTAGACACGCGAACACTGTCATCACCATCTTAGGTTTGACCTCCACTAGATCGTCCGGCAGGGCAAACACTCGAGCGCCGATCTTCCTGGCCATGGATACAGCATACCTGTGAAAGACGGACAGAAAAGACATTATATTGTATTCCTAAGCCACAACGTAGCATGCATTTACCGCTTCGTACATCGTTATATAACGAAGTCTTACTTTGCATTGTCCAGTTTGTCTTCTTCGCTAATGTCTCCTCTCTTCACAAGGTCGTGGTTGACGCAGCCGGGCTGGATGGCATCAATCAGGTCCAGCACGGCCAGACTGGAGCTGATCTCTTTGTCCTACGGTCCAGAACACTACACTTACTTCTGGAGTTCAACCAACGCATGAACACAGGGTCGCTTTAGCGGAAAAAACGAAAGTCTGTGTACCTTGAAACTATGTATTTTGGTTGATTTTCCCGCTTGTGCCAAAGTCTTATTGACCCAGTTGACGATGATGTCATCGTTGGCCTTCTGCCCGTCGCCCAGACCTTCTAGTACATTCAGAGTGTATCTGGAGAAACAGAGTCAGTTTAAGATATTGTGTAACGTACTGACGCTTGTCATAGCACTTGTATACTGATTTTAATTGCTTCATTTCATTTTCAAGTCGCTTTGGATAAAAGCATCTGCTAAATGAATAAAAGTAAATGCAAATGCAGATTAGGTACCACAAACGTCCAACAAAAGGCTTTATTTATTTGAATCCATTTATGATGCAAAGCAAAATGATGCTAAATAACTGAGTTCTTTCACACATTAAAAGCTGTACAAAACATGCATCAATTTTTCTAACATTATAAATGTCTATACTGTTAAAAGCATTCTTGCTAACATTATAAATGTCTATACTTTAGATACCGCTCTGGCTTTAGGCTTCACTATACTGTACACGCTTTACTAGATCTATATCTGTGCTAACAGTCTGAGTCGTACCTCCGCATGATCTGCCAGACCAGGGCGAGAGTGAGTGTAGGGTTCCCATCATTCAAGTCTTGCCCCCCGATGCCCACCAGCGAGAAATGGGCTTTGGTCTTCCCCAGTTCCACAGCGTAGTTACAGTTCTCCAGCTGGACACACAGAAACACACACGCGTGTAGAGACGGAGCACATGCGTGTCTCCACAGACAAGGGGTATAACGTCTCTAGGATAAATACCTTTTTCATGTTGGCCCCTAGTTTAGGATATGGAGGTTTGTTGACTTTGTTGCTCCAGTCAACAACAACCTTGATCTTCTCATAAAGTTGCAGGATGACCAGAGCATCTTGAAGATCACTGGAGAGGTAGGAAAAGACTGGAATCTCACAAGGCTATACTTGACATGCATTGGGTTTCACTATCAACTTAATCATGAAGCAGATTCACGCATGGAGGTAAGAAAGTTTGTGATTTACGCGTATAAGTGGTTGACATGAGGATTGACGCCCAGAGAATTCATCCAGTTTCTGAAAGTCCTCTCCTCTCTGGTCTCTCCTGCGGAAAACAAGCCAAGCGGCAGTTAATCACTGAGAACATTTCAGCCGTAGCACATTAGTTAACATCGGTTAATGCATGAACTAACAATGAACAATACATTATGCCTCATATATTTCATCTTTCTGAAAAGCATTTATCTGCTATAATAGTTATTCTTTTTTAGCTTGTGTTAGCTCAGATGCATTAAATAATAACAATATGATTTTTACAACGCATTAGTTAGCTAACTAGATATCAAATGCTTTAGAAGTGTTTATCATTGTTGGTTTGCGTTAATATACGGTTAGCAATATTTCTCGACTATCTTAAGTGACTGCTTTAAATTGACTGCATATTAGACACCAAAATAGACATACATAAACCTACACAGTATGCAATTTATTTCACATGATGCTGGTCTGTAAGAAAAGCACTTTTAGACTCTAAACAAATGTATTATCGAAAGAACATGTTTTTTTGGGTATTTCGAAGTCAAGAAGCGGACATTGCGAAAATGGCCAATTTCAGGGAAATACAGGCGATGTCAAGGAAAATAAAAAAATTATGTGAACTTAAACTAGGCGTACATGAAACGCACCCTACATTATAGAATGACCCGACCGCCATCTATAAAATGAGGTTCAGGTCTGACCGCTCGCTTTTGTGTTTTGTACCACAAGAGGGAGCAATCTTCACCAGAAGGGCGTAAACTGCTCAGGCCTCAGGAAATGAGGCAACCAGGCCCTCCCTTCGATCTCTGTCTGACGACGCACTTCACCAGTTTCCATAAAAAAAAAATCCTGAATGTCCCTTCTGTGATACCATCCGGTGTATTTTTAGAAGTAAGTGTTTGGAAGAAATGCCACCCATTTTCATGAGTCATTACGTGGCACATGTACTTAGAAAAAGCTAAAAAGGCAAAATGAGACAGGAAAGAATAACAATCATGAGCAAAACACCCACCCTCCAGAAGTCCCCAGTTGATGTCTTGATTCTCGGGTTTGGTCAGCGCCGGGTACTTGTTGAAGAGATTGGCCACAAAGGCCAAGTTGAGTTTAGGGTTGCCAGACACGACGTCAGTAGACGTGACAAACTGTCTGCAGCCCAGCCTGTCTGCCTGCTGCAGCATACACTCGGCTCTCTTCAGGTCGTCTTTCTCCTGCAGAACACACACCAGGACAGGCTGAGATCGCTGCCAAACAGAACTCACTGCATTCAGCTGCTGACAAATTAACTAAACTCTCCCTCTCTGCTTCAATGGGACACATTTGCTTAAGCCACAGATGCAAAACAATCTCCTTTTCTATCCCATGGGTCATTGAGAAAATAAGACACAGCACTACGAGAAAGTGCGCAGACGATAAAAGTACAGATTTATTTGGTATCCACGCAACCTTCAGAATCAGTTGCATGTGGAATAATAATGCAGAAATGATGGGGGCTTCGTCCCAAAACCTAGTGAGCTGCCTACCTAGGCTGCATTTTAAGGTCGCCAGATTAAGCAAGGAAAAGAAAATAATAAATAATGAGCTGTGATGCCTTGAACTCCAAAATACTTTTTACTGCATTGTTTATTGCTTTTAAATACTTCAAAAGAATGAGCTGTTTTTATAAAAATCTATTTATCAAAGATTCCCCGAAAACAAAGAATCGCTACGTATCCAAAAAAATGAAGCAGCACGACTCTATTCAACACTTATAATAATCGGTACAGCAGAATGATTTCTGAAGGATCACGTGACACTAACGAATGGAGTAATGATACAAAAAATTCACAGGAATGCATTTTAAAATATATTTAATTGATTTTTTGAATCAAATAAATGCAGTTTTAATAAAACTCACCAACACCAAACAGTTGAATGCTTAACACTGTATACCGTGAAGCTTCCGTGCAATGTTTTAATGTACCGCGTAAGTAGAGAACAAAACCGTTTCACTAGTTTGAAACAATGCAATGCATGGAGGTTTTAAGCATTGAAAGGAAACATTATTTGCGGTGTGACTGCTCACACCAACACGACTCGACGGCAGCAGAAAGCTGAAACACTGGTTATTGTTGGTGATGAAATGACCCTGAGAGCGTCCCAGCTCTGCAGCAGCTGCCGGCCGAACCACAGCCACCTCATTCAGCACACAGTCAATAACAGCTGCTCTGGCCAGCGTGTGGGGTTAAATACACTCACATGAGTCACCCAGCACTCAAACATCAGACCTCTGTCCGTTTACACGCTGCTGGGTAATGGGCAACATTGTTATTGTCCCGAACGAGGCGGTGAATGACTTGAATTAGGCCTAACGGGGGTGGAATGTGGCATCTGCAGTGTTGTGACTGCCACGGGCCACAGGCTGGAACGCAATGTGCAATAAACAGTGGCTGATTTCTACTGGAAGTCACTATGGTCGAAAAACATCCTGCTCAGGATTTGTATTAAGAGAATCAATCCCGGGTTTGCGTACACTTTCACCCTCTAGTGCCAACCTCAGAGAAACACTTTGTGTTTGAACTGCTGACGCTTGACCGATGCTCTCCAAAACATCAGGGAGCTCCGCGTCAGAAGCCTTCAGTAAGTCCCAGGGTGCCTCATCACACATCTGAGATGAACTGCCTCCATCCTGACTTACAATGAGCCAAGCTTTGATATTCTGATACCTTCCCTCCTCTACTGAGAGCAGATCGCTGCTGTGAATGCATTATAAGACCTTGGATACGGTGAAGCTAAACTTGTTTCCGGTCTCACATTTTTTGGGCTGGTTTATGACGCATAGTGAATGTATTGTGTTTTGGAAGTGCATCATGCTGTACTCACGCTGAAGCCGGACATGTCAATGTCGATGCGATTTTCACCCTCCTTCTGACCTTTAGGCGAGATCTGGTTGAGCAGGTGAAAATAAGCTCTCGAATCCTGCAAGAAGAGGAAAAAACGATTTCATTGAACAAGTTGTGCAACGCTGCCTTCGAGTCCTGTCTGCAGCACCGTTACTAGAAGTGAGGATCTATCATGCCACAGCATTCAACAGAAAACAATGCTTTAAGAATCACTTCATATCGCATATTTAGTTTGTATGCAGTTTTTATGTTGTTGTTGAAAAATAATGATAAGGCTTGCCAAAAATGCTATGAGGCAATAGGCTTTTGCAACTAGAGCACTATAATGGTACAAAGCACCCATTTCATTTTGACAAAAATCTCAAAGGACTTGAAGGCAGTCGTGAATTATATTTAGATGAGACACAATCCAAAGATATTTAAGAAAATATAAGAAACACAATCATGCATGGATTCCTAAGAACATGAATGTGGTAGATTTGAATGAATGAACCAAAAAAGAAAAAGCACACTGTAACCGATCTACAGTACATTTGTAAAAGTACCTTTACACAGTTTGAAAAATCTGTTAACTGCAGCGTAGAGAGAGACAGAGACAGATATTAGTTAAATCATTCACTGAGTGAGAAACAATTAGTCAAGAGAGCGATCACGTAACAGCTCAGGTCACATATCTTTTATTAGGCACTGGATGACCCCTCGCATGTTTTACAAAATTCATGACATGCCAGAGCATTTGAAAGTCAAAGTAACTGCCCTTTCACTCTGGTGAACTGCCTTTATGAAACACAAAATGGAGTTAGCTGTTATGTAAATTCAAATTTGGATAAATTTGGCAACATGACATTCATCTAAGGCTGAGAATTATTTCACCTTTAAAGGAAATATAAATTAAAGCATCTAACCATTAGTTCTTTAAGAGGTTTTAAAAAGGGAAAAGGTCCACTTAAACCTTTTCATTTTACAGTTACACATCTTATGTCATCAAAAAATATATTTTGCCGGTACATGCCATTTAACATCCTGTAGCAGTACAATATATATTATTTAAAGTCTCTCTTAAGCTTTCAAAAAGCTAGAACTACATGCACACGAAAAAAAATCCCTTACACAATTCTAGGGCGTTACTATTCTGATGGTGTTGTGTTCTGAAGTCAAAATAGTCCACACACTCCCACGTCCCTATAATATAACTCTGAATTTGAATAGAAAAATAATGGCATGACTCTCCTCAATAAGCTATGCCTGTCTGCTCTGCACATTTTGTAGTCTGAAAGCTTATCAGGCAATGACTTTGCAGGCTGATTTCAGAAGTGTAGCCTAATACGGCAATACTAATTTCTTAGTATGGCAGCAATTAGTATTGGGGTAGAACTGCAAGTTAGAGAAAAACCTACATTTACACAAACGACCAACACCGACTTTCCAATGCCATTTTTATATTTAACTCAACTGTCATAGAATCGAACACATGATCGTGGGATTTCAAAGGCAGCGAAGTATACATCCTTGTTGCCTTCAAAAATCAATTAGATAAAGGAGACAGGAAGTGAAACTAACATTAGATTAGTATGTGCCTCGATACCTTTTTATCTTGGAAGGCATCTTTAAAGGCAGCATTTTTCAGCTTGTCTTATCTGACACACCTGATTCAGATCATCAGCTCATTAAGGAACAACGAGGCTCCATTAGATCAACTGGTCCCAAGGATCAGAATCAAGAACCATTACGGTTTAATACAAACTCTAACTGATTGCCTTAAGTCTGAGACACACGGGATGGTTTTCTTCTGTACCAGATGATAGATTGGCATCGTGAAACAATTGTGGCCAACCAGAAATCGCCACAATAATTTCATGTTCCAATTTAGTTCCATGTTTCAAACGAAACATTATGACCATTATCATCCATCCATTACATGATAACAATACATCTTTACAGACTAACATTTTACTTCAGTAAGCGGGAAATAAATCTTCTATCAATTATCTTGAAAAGAAAATAAAAGCCTTCATATGAGAGTGGTACTATGCATTTAAAACTTTTCACATCTTGCAACTAAATGAATATAAAAGATATGTGACTACCACCATAATTCCCATGCTTTAATATCCCTTTAGTAGAAAAACATAGTAGAAACAGAGATCTGATACTTTGAGCAATCAGAGGGCAGTAAACAAACACATTAAGACTGACCTTAATATCATGGCTGAAGTTGTTGATCTTGCTCCAGCCAGCATTTTCCAGGTGGAAGTTGGCCCAGCGAAGCAACAGTTCCTCTGGAGACAGTTTCATCAGATCCTCTAGTGTCTCTCCATCCCTCAACAGTGCCGCCAGAGCTGAAACAAGACCATGTGCATTAGTTTACCAGAATGTTGCGAATCGGATGATTTAAAGGTTTATTAACTATTGCCAAACAGTTACATACAGGATTTAGGCACACACTGACAATTTCTCAATTCCTTATGCGCTTCAGAAAGCCAGTACGGTTCATTTCAAAAACTGACCAGACTCTTTCCACAACCTCACAGTGCGCTACAACTCATTTGCTATGTTAAACATCTCTGTTAGAGGTTTCTCTACTGTTTACTGTAATGCCCATACTTTTACCGCCACATTCAAGTAGGCAAAGGTAAACCCACGTCTACACTAGCAGAAAATGACAGACCAGCTTCAGTTTTCTTGTGTTCTTGTAGTTCATATGAAAAACCTTTTTCAACCAGATCTTTAACATATCAAACAAACCATCGGAGTACCTCAAGGTTCTGTGTTGGGTACCTTTCCTTTTTATCATTTACACAATGTTACTGGAATCTACTACCCAGTCACGTGGAGTTTTCTGCTGTTGCTGCACTAAGGACATATTGATCTACTGGGTAATTGCATGGATTCCAGCTTGTCTTCCAAACTTTGGCCTGGATGAAGAAACACCCTTCAGCTATTTACTAATCACCATTTAGCAAAGTCCATTCATAACAACACAATGTCAGACTAGATTACTACTTTATTCTCCCTGCTCATGCACACAAAGTACAGCTAAATGTTTATGGGTTTTTAACCCAATGAGAACATAGAGGATGGCACATCGTTTCACTTTTACTGATGGTTGTTGCCTGCAGTGATGCATAATGCTTGTATACAGAACCATCACTGGATCTATAAATGTCAAGCCAAGGCAATTATGTTATTTGTTTAGAATCTTACATCCCAGTCCTGCTTTGTGATTAATCCTTTCTGTCAGATGAAAATCTATTTTATGTAATAGTATAAATGTTTATTGATCATTTTAGCATGATTCTCATTCATTATAAAAAAGGTTCTTGTAAGGCTAGACAAGGCTCTCTACAGTCTCGGGGATAGGTCTAAACTCCCTTAAGTTTAATTTGGGGGAAAACAAACCGTTCAGTCCAGTAATGAGGTCAGAAATAAGAGTTCAAGTCTGCCACAGTCAGTTGGGTTAACATTTTACTTTTTTAAAAGAGATGGTTTATCTGTTTGTCAGGATTCCTGCATGTTGCCATCAGCAGTGACAATTTTTGGAATAGATGTGCAACCGTGTTGTGCAACAGAGACACATACCTTCATTTCTGCTCAGCTCAATGTCGGCAAACAGACCAATTTTGATAATCTGCCACAGCAGGCCCAAAACCAGATGTGGTTTGCCTTCTCGGAGATCCAGAGCCCCGATGTTGACCACATGACAGCCAATAGCAGAGGCCGAGTTAAGAGCCAGGTTAAGATTCTCCTGCAAGGCAGAAGCAATGATGTCTCAAATCTCTCTCCAACACATATGTGCTTTTAATACTTTGGGGGGAAAAGGATAATAACATGGAGGTGTTCCAATAAGTCAGAACCAAACCTGTATTGTGAATGGTGTTAGCTTTTTCTTGTTTATGGTCCTCTCATCAATAGTATCAGGTACTGACAGGTTGATCATTTTACTAAAAGAAAGTGAAAGGCATATGCATTTATATATTTTCAAACAATATAAAATAACAAATCCACAAACAAGATGTTAAGGAGTGTGTCTTACCACAGCACAACACCGTCACCTACAGCCTTGAAGAGATCATCTTTATTGGGATTCATGGGCAACACATGTTTACAGTCAGGGTCTTTTTCCAGCGCTGTGTTGATCCAGTTAACGAAAGCAAACCTCTCCTCCTCTGGACAAGGTTACAATCAAAGTTAAATTTGGACCAGGATTTTGGACCATATCATCATCATCCTTTTAAGATACGAATATGGAAATCCAGACAAAGACTATATTATTACCATCTGAAACCATTACTTTGTCTTGTACACTCCAAGCCAGTGGGAAATGCGGTGCAAAGTAATTATATCAGAAGGAAGCAGTGGTTTGTTTGATCCAATGAAAGCAGAGGCATCTTTACCTGAGAAGGAGTGCTGTGTGCCTGCACTGGAGAGCTCAGATGTGCCGCCGATGGCCAAGATACCCTCTTTCCTGTTGATGGCCTTCCGGAAGCTCTTTGCGATGTCACTGCTCTTCAGCTCTTGAAAGATCTGTGCAGACACAAGGGTCCATTAATCCAGAAAACCATTAGTGCTTAAAATCAGGCTGAAATGCTTAGACACATGATACAGTAATTGTACACCCATAGATGCAACTATTAGCTAACTATTAACTTCTGAAACTACTGTGCTTAATAAAACAAGAAAAATAATGAAAAATGGTCTCCTTGAAATTTGTAATAACGCACACTTCAGACATTCTACTAATTAGCTAGGTAGGGTTAGACTTAGAATAAGTGAAAATGCATTTGCAAAGCTATATAATGGTTAGTAGAATGTCTGTTGAAGAATCATCAAAATAAATTGAAACAATAAAATACAATTTATTATGCAAATTATATCACTTAACACCATGCTATGTTGTGAATATAGTCACTGCACAATCCCTTTTATCATGGGACTTAACCGTATTACTTAAATACAGCCAACTAATCCACACATATGTATAATACGTAATACTAATTTAAAAAATACATAAACACACATGTGGTCAAGCACACAAAAGGTCTTTGAAACTAAACAGATGCACATATTTCCTGACATGTGGCATGTGTGGGTAATTAAAGCATGACTGTCAGTGCCAAGTGTAACATCTAGTGAACAGAGGCCTCTAGCAGCTGCTCATAACCTCCTCACAGCAGTGCAAACAAACACGGGCTCGTTCAGTGGGATGACAGGAAACACCAACAGTCTCGGGTCTCTCCTTTAAATGTACATTACCGGTTGAAGTTTTGGAATAATTGTTTTAAAGAAAGTCTCTTATGCTCACAAAGATCATTTTCTTAAAATGAAAAATTGCAGTAAAGCCATATAATGCTACAAAACTATTTATATTTTAAATAAATGATGTCCGTTCACAAAACAATCTTGAAAAAAAATTTAATGTATCAAGGTTTCCAGTAAATCATTAGGCAGCAAAATTGCTTTCAACATTATTAATAAGAATAAATGGTTGCTGTTCCTACTAGAGTAGAATTAGATTCTACAATATATTTACATAAAACCCTGTTTTAAATTGTAATGTTTCACATAATTATTGTTTTTACTCTTCACATTAATGTAGCCTTGAGGAGTATAAGAAATTATGATAATACTTTAGTTTACGAACCAATTCTTATATGAACCAATTATCTATTAGCATGCATATTATTAAGATATTGGCTGTTTTTAGTACTTCTATAGCACATATTCTGCATGACCACATTCTATATTTCTAATGCTACCCAAAACAAAAACTTACCAACTACCTTACTGACTGTTAATAAGCAGCAAATTAGGAGTGTATTGAGGCAGAACTGATGGTTTGTTAATAACGAGAATTGACTAATCGTAGTTCCACATGTTTGGTCGGTAGCATTCGTTTTCGGGGATTTCTGACCTATTGTATCATCTAGATATATTGTAGAGCAACTCTATTCAACTAACTCAGTTTGAATCATTGTGTCTGTAACACATGGGACGACTTCTTTAATACTGATTATCTTTATTCCCTAGATCTTTAGTAACACTAATTACTAAAAATGATGCAATGACGCCGTCTGGATTCAGCACTGAAACACTAATCTCAATGTACAATGTATTGCCTACTTACGCTGAAAGATACTGCTGATTATACAAATCAGGGATTTAAAGCTGTAATCGTGCTTTCTGAAGAATTTGTTGGATTTTTAAATTCTAAACAACCTCACATTACATTAAATTCTTACTTGTATACTAATTCTGACTAATCACTGAGAAACCTTTTCACTTTAATCATTCAACTGTGAACAGCACAATACCTGAATAGTATGTGATTATGTAAATTTTTCCCCCATACGACAATAACATTTGATTTGCAAATTTTAAATCTATAGAAAGAACAAAGCGTCTGTTTTATTATTAAGTGTTAAGCATTACAAGGAAATTTGGGGGGATAAAATTCATTAATGTGTGTATCTTTAGCATAGTTTGGATGTTTATGTAGATATTACTCCAATGTGTAGGAGGTACATGTATAATTGTTATTAAGGGATGTAAGGATGTTTCACATTCATGAGTAAAAGACGGGCTGGAGACACTTACAGACACGAACTCATCAAAGCTGATCCTGTTGTCCTTGTCTTTGTCACCCTCTTCCATCAGTTTCTGGATGATCTCTCGGACTTTGTACCCCGGCAGGGGCAGATTGGCTTCTTTGAACAGGTCATGGAGTTCATGGTCACAGATAAAGCCATTACCGTTCAAATCTAAGGAGACAAATTAAAAATTAGTTTACCGTCAACATTTTTCCGACAGACATTTCGGTTACAACTGGGTTTACGCTGCATTTCAACATCTTAAAAATAACAATTTGAGGAAATGCAATTTAAGTAGTCTGATGAGTTAAAAATGGTCAGTAACAAACTCTTAAAAACCTGCATGTTAATTATTAACCACTACGTTTCCACCAAATAAATTCCAAATTTGCTGCTAACTAATTAATCGTTAGTAAAGTAGTTGTTAAGTTTAGATGTTGGGTAGGGTTAGGGATGCAGAATTAGGTTGCGTAGAATAAAGCATTAATATGTGCTTAATAATCACAGCCTTAGATTGTGGCCAGAACGAGGTATGTTGGTATTTGCCAAATATGTGGAAGCAGTAGTACAGAATGCCTGTTTTGCTAAAAGCTGGCTGTAGAAGACAGGCAACTGGGATTGAAACAAAGCTGTAGTGTTTAGGTCCTACATACAAACACTATCTGCAATTCTAAAACCGATTAAAAAACACATTTTTAAAAAATCATCAGGAACTGTGAGTAGGTGGAGTTTTTCTAGTATGTGCATTATAACACCACGACATTGGCAACAGTTTAGGCTTCAATTTTCTGCCCAGTCTGTTGGAGAAATCAGATAAATGGGAAAATGTAGTCTGAAGCACATTCTTGCCAAGGACCATGAGAAACATCCAAATTCCTCAAACTTTAAAACCCAGAAGTTTAAGATCCCAAACTGCAATACACACTTTAATGCATTGCTTTCTGTAAATGTACTAACATACTATTTTAATTCTCTACTGATACAGTGCAGCACTCAGACTCAGGTAGAGGCTGATGTAGATGCTCCATGCATTTAAAAACACTTAAAAAAATAAATAAAAATCACTTCTGAAGTACACTAAGAGCCCATATGTCTATGAGCATCAACCAGCATAGAAACAACGTCATGTAACATTTTAAAGAGACTTTTCTCAGCTGACACTCACACTAGAAGCACAGCAAATAATATGAATGAATAAAACAAGTACTTTTTAACAGATAAAGTCTCATATAATGGCAGCAAACTGTTGTTGGTTTGAAGATAAGAGTGCAAGAGTCCACGAGGTCCGTTTAAGCGCCAAGCAACAGGTGATGCCAAAAAGTTCATGAGTTCAAATTAAAAACCCAGATGTCTCTCTGATCAACAGCAATGCAATCTGTTACGGAACAAGCTGCAAACGAAAACAACATTACAAAATAATCTCATCACAAAAAACAACAGGCTAGAGCTTCCCAATTGATTTCATTTTAAACCAGAATCCAAATACTATTTAAAGAGCTTGTTCATCTTAAATTTTTGGCTTTGCACAGTGATATAGCAGTATTCATCCATGCAAAGAAAACAAAGGCGAAACAGTAGAAATCACAAGATACACGAAGAAAAAAGACACCTTCATGGGTAGCACGCCAAGAAGTGATTAGAATAGACAAAACAGGTCAGACAGGAAGAACACTCACCGACTTTCTCGAAGGCCTCCCGCAACTCCTCCAGCTCATCTTTGGATATCTTTCCTGCCATCTCCTAACCACCTGAAGCTCTCTCAGTCGAAATAAGTGTGTCCTTCTGGAGAGAGAAGGACAAAAACTTTACCGTCTGAACCGGTAGTAAATGAACACTGGCGAATGTCTTCTGAGAGAGAAACCTGGAAGTGGGATTGTACAGTAAGATGATAAGACATGCAAATGACATGCAAACGTCTATCAAGCATGCAACAGAGTAGACTATATTTGGGCAAAATGTATGTTCGAGAGGGCGTGTTAAGGCAGGTCCTTTCCAATGCAACCTCATCAAAATGCAAGTAACTCAGTGACGTGATTCTTTGCCATGACAAAGATTGAAACACTACTACAGCTATTTAGAGCCCGCTTCATTGTGTTTAGTCAACTACAGAAACGACTGGAAACTGGCCAGTAAAAGCCTAGCAAATCCAGTTATTACACAGTGAAAATTGCAGAAGAGAAGCTGAAATAAATCAATTAAAATCATGTGTACAAATCCGAACACCAGATGCCACCCAACCTGTCATATAATTCACATGCTTTTTGTTTAAATGTTAATTAATTGCTGCCAAAAAACCTTTCAGTAGCCTTTAATAATCTAAAGAATAACCATAGTTGTTGATAAGCAATTTTTTATTTTTAAGAGTAGAGCATAAACCTTATCGGCCAAACACGCAGAAAACAATAATACACTGAACACACCATAGACTAAAACCAAGGTAAATATTTGTCCAGAGTATCACAATAATTAATAGAGTCCATTTAAATGCAGTATGATGGCACCGGCCCAACATGTCAGTGAGCTGCAATGAACACATTACGGTGACAAACCATTTGAATCAAGGCCACAACAAAAGCTAAATTGTTGAACGGCGTCCAAACTCTGCAACTGACCTGAGAACCGATGCAGCGTCCCAACCTCAATCACGATCAAACCGTCCCGAGATCTGCTCTCACATGCAGCAATCACAGCTCTGCAGCACTATAAGCTGCCCAAGACGCATATTCCTGCTCTTTAAGTCATGGTGAATCAGGACACACCCGCAACGCATGTCAACATCTTCATTTCCATAGCTGCCACTCCGGCATATTTTTTCCCCGACACTTTGTTATGTTATTAACGGTGCAATCCGTCCCACCACACCCTGGTGGGACGGCATGAAGTTATGGACTTCTAAAAATGTTCAAAAATGAGGCAATGCCAATGTTACATAATGGTTAAACTGTTTAGTGTGTAAATAACCCTCAGAGAAAGCACCAGACTAAGGTTACTGACTGGTTTTGTCTCAAGGTCTATATTTGATGTCATCCTTGAGCTATTCGGAAAGCCAACACGGAAACTTTGCTGGATTTTTTTAGGAAAAAAGACAAAAACAAACGGGCCAATTCTCCTCCCTTGTGGCATCCCTTTGCCTGAGACAGCACTCTGCGCTACATACCTTCAATGAATCATCGGTTCGCATTGATTCTTCCACGATTCATGCTTTAATACGTTTATTCGCAATTCAAGTATAGATGCAGTCTAATTTGACTAAGGTTTGTTTACTTCCCAAACGAGTGAAGAGTAGTGTGACCTCATGGGACTGAGTCATGCACAAATCTAAGCAACCAGAGAATCCTGTCTAGTCACTAGTTTTCAGCGTCTCTGAGGACTGCCAACACTGCACGACCGATTGAACAAAGTCAAAACCATTATGCCGTGTTAAGTTACATATCAAAAGAAACCCGCCACTGAACTGCTTTATCTGGGTTTCAGAAACCTGACCATGTGCTCTAACACCCAAGATGGAATTACCAGTCCGACGAGATGCAAAAAACACTCAAAACAACCGCCCTTTTACCCCAAACCTGCTTCCTTCACTCCAAACTGCAAACAGATGCAACAAATCTGAACTCGAACAACAGAGAGCGTTTACAGATGCTGTACCGTTAGCAAAGCAGCTGGGAAAAGAGACCGACACGGGGAGAACGACTCTCCCCGGCGTACAGCTTTAATGAGAGAACGGGGGATGTAGAAGGAGACTGGAAGAAGCAAAAAACAGAGAAAGAGAAGAGACAAACCGTCCCGACGTGAGCTGAGAATGGAGCTGTAGGCAGCAGCGGTCGCAGCAGTAGAGGCAGTACTCGCTCCACACCCTTCAAGGCTAATCTGAAACACCAGCATTCCTGCCTGCCTCACAAAGACCTACGGCAGCAAGTCATAACACTTCCTGACAGGCTATGGGAGTAGCGGTCGGCGTGTCCGCCGGAGAGGGAGGAGGGATAGGCAGGCACAGACGGAGAAGCAGAGGGGAAGGGGAAAGCGTGCATGCTTTTCTTTTTTCTTTACTACCAACATTTCCATCCCAGATGTACCGAGAAGCGCAATAAAGTCGCGCGAGAGAAAAGGGGTGGGGAGCTCAATGCATCTCTTAAATCCGCATACCGTCACTCGACTTAAAACATCCTGTTGCTTTAAAAAGTCGCTGCCAGAGAGGAAAAATAACACAGTGGACAGACATATGCTGAATCACTTGAAACTCCACTGAATCACTTGGAAACACATGCTGAACATGTGATATATTTGCATGTTCAAGCACAAAGTTAGTTTCTTTATATAGTTCAAAATGCATAGCGTCAGAGCAAAAAATGCCAACGTCGGGCTCAAAAATAAATCAAACATTCTCGGTTTATCAGTGGTAAACTAATTTCAAGGACGTCTGAGCTGGTATACGTAACAAAGACTCATTCATTTACTAAGGAAACGGGCCACATGAGAAATAACAGAACGTTCACAGAGACATGCCTTATATGAGGGCACGATGACCTCAAAACACATGCTTACTGCTTCAATGCAGCATTAAATTAATCAAATTGGTGTCTGCATCATAACCTCATTCCTCGGCCTAAAGCACAAAACGTTGGCAAACCTCAAACTGGTCACAAATGGTTTAGGACTTGGCACAGCTTCACATATTTTGGCCGCCTAGATACAACTCCTTTTTAGCCCGTTTCATGTCATTGTAAATCTTTCGTAAAAAGAAAACAATGGCACAGCTCAACACAGCACAAACAAACTCTTTACCATATGACTGATCGCATTTACATACAAATGTGTATTCAGCAGAAACTTGGCCACACCTTAATAAACAACAGTCTGAACTTTGTTGTGTTTCACATGCAATGAGGTTAGCCAATCTCATTTACATATAACGATCTATGCAGCATACTCATCATACGACATTTTTGCAAAAACCTGCCTATACATACGGTTGCATTGGTCTCCAGCTGAAATGAGCACAAGCGGCAGTAAAACACCAACAACTTTGATTCTGAAACTTATTTTAGCACTTTTACTGTAGCGCATGGCGCATTCGTTTCACATAAACAGCTCCGCAAATACGGCTTTTTTGAAGTAAACTTGCTCAGTAACTGATCTGGTAAACCAAGCTCTGTGGTCCATAAAACACAAGTCCCAATAAAAGAGCTCAAAGACTTTTAGAAGCAAGTTAAAATGGCATCATTGCTTCTGCTCGTGTTTTTAATCTCACTTTTGCTTTAGGGTCAGGTTTAGCGTTAAGTGGCAAGTAAGTAGGATTAACCTTTTAGCACCTCTCACCGGACCATACAACATAATCATTTAGTTTTAGTTTAAGTTTGGTTCCACATAAATTGCACAATTAAGCAAAAGCGTTTTGCTGCAAGAATGTTTGACTAATATCGTTTAAAAATGAAAGGCATAGGAGCTCTGAGCAAATTGCACACATTTCTAGACAGAAGTGAAAGGTTCCTTCCATTATGTCTAAATGTTTTACCAGTCCACTGAGGAATTCAATGAGATTTTGACATTCCTGAAGATCAGGTTACAGCACAACACATCACCTGTTAAGCAAGTCAGATCTTGAACATCAGGAACGTTCGGTTTTAAGAAGCACAATTGTAGTGGAAAAATACGCTTCGGTGTCATCAGCTGAGATCAGAGTTTGGCTGGCTCTTCAGACGTTAAAGAGATCTCACCTCTGTTGTTCAGATATTCAGCTGAAACCCAGCATCTTGCTGCCTCAAGAAAAAAACCATGGAGAGTGAAGGAGCAGAACAAAGCCTTCTTCAGTGCAAACAGAGAAGACAGGTGTTCACTTACAGGTCCTTTTGTAAACTCAACCTGAACTGCGGGACATTTACTGAGGCGAGAGAGATATGATTTTATATTCTGTATGTAAACTAAGGAATAACAGCCTGGTCAGCTGAACAGAAACAAGGTTCACCTGTCAACAACATGTCCAGGTCGTATTGTAACCCAAAAGATAGAAAGGAAAAATTGATTAAAAGCTCATTTATTAAGCGTAAAATAATAATATTTAGCTTAATAGTAATCATATTAGTAGTAATACGTATAAATTCAACCCTTTTTTTTCTTGGGGTGAAATATGATCTGGACTTTTTCCATGAAGCAGCATTATAAGCAACTTAAACCTAAACAGGACATTTTCTCAGATAAATTCATTAGAAGAGGAGGAACTTGAATGGCACAGTAAACCTGACACTACAAGCAAACGTGTTCACTACTAACGGCTCTGTAACACAATCTTTCAACCAGAACATTGATAAACTTGAACCCTTTGCAGTACATCTAGAGAGATCTGGGGTTCAATAAAATGAGGAAGGAATAGCTGTAAATAGTTGATACGACCCCTTCCCACCATTCAGTCAGAAAAAAGGAAGGAAGATAAGGTCCAACCATTGAGAAGAGCAACAATATTCACAACATTCAGATTCACGAATGTGGCCATCTTAGGTGAACGCAGGTTTACGTAGTCAGACCAGAAGTGTTTAGTCTGCAGCCTCCTCAGGTTTATCATAGATCATAAAGCAGGAATAAACCAATGAAGTGCTACAAAACGGCATGAAAAAGACCAACTACCGGCCTGAAAATGTTGTCCTCCTCATACCATCCCAAAGATGATTGGCAGAACGTTCAAGCTGCTCTTTTCCATACAATGAGGTCACATCTGTCAAGCTCAAAACATGACCAAAAGCACCATTCACCTTTGACTTCTGTCTGTGAGAATCTGCTACATGTGTCAATGAATCAGTCAGGATTTGTTTTCATGAGAGCTCGTTCTAGCTTCCTGACAGAATAAACAGGCAGATCTGTGAGAGTCTTTATTTCACACGGAGTCATTAGCTTCTACAGGCAGCTGCACAAACATCATCCTGATACGGAGGGCTGTGCAGATAACGAACGGCACACTCAGGATATTAAAGTTTAGCCTAAATCAAGTTCTCCTTCCACGCTGAACTTTCAGAATGTGCAACTTTCTTCAAACTATTTGTTTTTAATCCATTTGTTATTAAAGTACTGACAACACCATAATAATACAGCTGCTGTGTTTAGAATAAAAGCATACGTTTTACTGTATATTATGCAGCACCTCATAGTTTATATTAGCAAAGGCCTACATTTTTTTATCTAACGTGTCACACTGTACAATCCCAATCCCTGGGTTACTGTTACTATTTGCACATTTGTATCATCAACAGTGATGATTACCACATCATTAAAAATTGGTAGGATACTTATTTTGGACATGGAGCTGCACTTGGATCTTGATATCTAAGGATCAGCTGGAAGCGAGCTAATTTGGTTTTCGACTCCTGAAAATGGTTATCATTGATACCCATCCTCTTTGAGATCCCAATATCTCTGGGATGGAACGATGCCTTCAAATGTAAGACTCTGAAAGAAAATTTTATTGCCATGGAATCTAAAACTATACTGCGATACCTTTAGTACTTTTTTAGTTATAGGCACGTAAACCTTGGAAAAAGAATATTTATGACACTCAGACAAGGTCATTTTAATGCAACTCTCTATACATTTCTAGATTCAACACTATTTGTTCTTCAGACATTCCGCTATAAAAGAAAATGGGTATCGTGTTTTTACAAACTGACCCACTTTTTGACCATTGAAAATGTGTACAGTTAAAAATTCCAATATCTCTGAAACCGAATCATATAAGACCTTAAAAATAAAGATGACAAAAGGAAAGTTTGTTAAGACCCAATATCTGAAAGGGCTTTAAGATATATGTAATACTTTTTGAGTGACAGGCATGCAAACTTCAGAGAAAGAAACTATTTTCACTTTTTGTATGGTACATAACATTGCAACATCTTGCTTAAGGATTATTTAGTGAATATTGTTTTAATATTTGGACCATCATCCCAATACATGTTTATCTTTCTTCAGAAAAACTAACAGCAGAATTAAAAAATGGAGTTGGGAAAATTTGGCCGATTTGAAATGAAACGACCCACTATTTTTCTAGCGGCCACCCAAAACACCATACAGTCATGATGGTCATTTTTGCATGGCAACAACAATTCTTGTTGATTAAACAACATACTTCATTCCATTTTTCCAAGTGCAATAAAGTTCTCATGCGCTGCAAGAATGACAGGACATTATTATAGTTTCCAAAGAATTCCTTTAACCCTACAACACAACACGGAGCGATGCATCATTTAAAAATACACTTTAATTAATACACTTGTCGTTTTAACAGTGCACAGAGTCCCATTTGTGCAGTGCTGTTGCATGTCAAGACTAAACGTTTGGTGGCTTTTATGAGGGAAAATGTGGCAGAACTGGGGTGGAACCATCTGGATTTCCCAAAAGTCAAAACACTCAGCCCAGCAGATGATGACAGACGACAGTTAAATCGTGTTTTCGTAATAATTCAAGACTATTAGTTAGAGCAGTAGAAGAGACAGCGAGACACAACAGGCCTGTGGAATAGTTTTTAGGAAATCAAAATGGAAGCCAAACTACATATAAAAGCCTCCACATCTGTGGCGGGCTCAATACAGCTGCAATTACTTCCTGTACGTATCCCGAGAGTCAGCCTCACATAGACGACACAATCACTCAAACGAAGCGTAATCTAGTCAAATGCTTGGAGGTCATGAGCTAAACCTCCCACAGACATTGTTGAGGTATTTTGTCCTGACATCATTTTAACCTCAGCACTGACAATGGCATCCAAACCACATGATCCTCCACAAAGAAAGGCCAGGAACTGCTCAAACCGATAACATGCTCTTGTAAACAGGCCGCAAGTGACACTAAAAGCTGAAGAATATGACCACAGCACAACCAGTATTTCAAGGACAGAGTCGGACAACGCTGGCTCGCTTGTGAGCAGGAATGCAGACGCGCTCACCTTCCTGAACCTATCAAAGATTTGGAGAAGCAATGGCCTTTTGAAAGTCAAAACCACGCATTCCTATCTAGCCCAGAAATGCAGGCGGGGAATTAAATCGCTTTAAGGAATCACGTCTACATAACACATGCGAGTTTACTTCAGCGCAGACTGGAGGTGCGCTCAGTGACTTAATATTTATAAAATATGTACTAGGGCTGCACGATAACTATTGTGCGACATTTAACAGGCATCTCGTCAGCAAAGCCGGTTTTGTAATGAGCAGGAAATGCCATCTTGTGTGTGTGATTTCACATAGCCATATATTTGACATCGCACACGATATCGTGTTCAGTTTCGTGGGCGATTCGTAGCTTGTCAGTGATCTACGGCTCTGTGTATTAACTAGCACTCCATTTGAAAACAGGGGAGGAAGGTTTAACGCCAATCAAAGGTTTTATCGGTTTTACAGATAGGATGCGCATTGATACATCGTGCGATATATTTCTCAGCCCTACTATATTTCTTAGTAAATAAGACTGTTGCACATTCCTTATTCGTCAGTTTTGTTGAATTTTTGCAGAACATGTGCATAGCCATCTTGTTTAAAATTTTATGCAAATCATAAAAAATTTATTTCCATCTCATAAATACAGACTTCCCAGACTTGAGTGCACCATAATATACAGGAATGCATGAATATGTTCTGCACATATAAGAAACAAACAACATCTGTCAAGTATATGCCAAGCATGGGTTATTCTATCCCATAGTGTTCAATACGGCTTTAAAACTACAACTTGAACATCTATTGATTATAACACGCACACATAAAATGGATAGCCATTGCCTATAAAAATATATATCCCAAACAAATTAAGTTTGTACTGTTGGGCTACTTTTGAAACATTTAAAATGAAAATGCAATTACATTGATAAATAAATATGTTAGCTGATAAATAAGATAAAGATAAATAACCTATGTTAGCTGTTACATATCAACAAGGTCACGGTTAGATGCATTTAATTAACAATCTAGCTTGTACTGTCGTTTAACCTTTGACCCAACTGTGTGTTACTTTCGTCCCTACTGATGGGGTCAAAACTAACAATGTACAACTGTTTAAAGTGAAATTATACTGAAGTCGTTCACCAAATGCCCAAAATGTCCAAAATACCAACGGTTACTGACAACAGCAAACATTTACCTCTGTACAAAACATTATCGAACAAAGTTTTTCTGGAAAACGTTACTTTCGCCCCTACTAAGGATCAAAGATCAACGCCCACCAAATGATGCCAAATACATTTTTCTTAATAACTGCAGTTGTTGATTAAAATAAGTCTTTAAGTAAATATTAAGACAACTGATATTAAAGGTTAACTAGCAGGCTCTAGTCAATACAGGTTTCCATGCATTATACACACTGCACACTGCATGCTATTTCCAACATAAACAAGGACACACACTTTCTTAAGATTGCTAACAATGCTCTAATAAAATAAAATATTGATAAAAGGCGTGACACGATAGTTAATATCGAATAAATCAGTAAATAACACGTCACTCTCCTCCATTCATCAAACCACTCGTATATTGAAATGTAAAATCAATCTATACTTGACTGCAAATAAACATACATGTCACACGGCCAACGTCTCTCTCTTAAAAAGAACAAAAAATCTGAATCAGTGATGAGTATTAAGAAAGAAAGAAAAAACGTTTTATGTGAGGATATCTAAAGGCGCGCGTGAGCTGAACCTCTCGATCCAGTGATGGAATGAAACACGGCCAGCTTCTGCTCGTGGGTACAAACGAGACACTAATCAGAAGCAAACGCCTCAATGTTAGTAGAAAGAGAACCAACGCGATCTGAAAACCCAAAACCTCGCCTGAATAGTTGAGCGAGTTCAGTAACTTACTGCGTGTGCCCGTGTTCGTTGCCCTGATGGCGTTTCTCCCTCACACTGAGCTCCCTCGCCGTCCCTGGCCGCGTCTCAACACACAGCCTGCTCACTACCTAGTCAGCATCCGGGATACACACTTCGCCGCACTGGAAACCTATACGACCGGCCTTTATTGTTACGGCAGTAAATAGAGGAGGGTAAACATAAGCAAGCAATATTACCTAAAAAAAAGAGAGAGAGAGAAAAAGCTAGGTTGCACGTGAAAGGTATTTACTATATAATTATCATACAATCAATACATCGCAATACTGAGAACCTCCCATAACCAAAACCATTATGAGAAGGTTAACCGAAACTGAAATCTAACCATTTACGTGAATTAAAAGTATAGGACTTTAAAAACAAGATCCAAAACAATGAAACAAAAATGACGTCTATGTATGATATCTAAAAGTGATATCTAAATAGGGGAAACTAGAACAGTATATTAATGGAAATAAAATACAATAACAATGCCGAGATGTCCAGTCACTACCCTTAAAACAGTTTGACTACTATGATATGGAGACGCAATCAAATGATATTACTACGGTAGGCTACTTTAATACATGAATTACTGTATTCATTGTGTTTGCATGACACTCAGAAGTGCTACGTATAAAATGCATTTATTTCTAACTTGTGATGTAGTGAATGGATGATAGTGTCTCTTACAGACCAAGCCGCTGCCTTTATGCAGTGTTATGAGTCACAGTCGTCTGTTTTTCAGGTCACAGTGGTTTTCTGGATCATAATTACAGACTCGTATTCCAGAATAGGAGGAAATACCAAGGTGAGGAGCAAAAGTTATTATTAACAGCATAGCTGTAGCAGCGCCTGTGTTTCCTGGAACGTCCTCCCAGGTGCTGACGGGTTCTTGTTCGGTGTCACGGGTTAATTAAACTCTCAACGTCTGATCAACAAATCGAGCTCGCGTCAGAAAGCACATTCCATCTCATCACACAAGCCGAAGCACGTCAAAGACCAGGCGTTTATTCCCGCCGCACTCCAGGTCTATTGTGTAAAGCAGTCTATTTTAGAGACATACATTTCATCATATATTTTGCGTCTTTCGTCGCTGTCCAGGGCGCTTTCTCGTGGAAGTGCATGAATGGCACCATAAAACTGTCGCCCTGAAAAGCACGAAGCCGAGCCGGGTGAGAAAACACGGAGCATGTGAAGGATATAATAACAAAATCTTTTGTTTTGACTCATACCCAGACAATGCAGTCGCTGGAGAGTGATGTAATATCGAGGCCTGGCTGGAGAGGTGTTCAGACCATGAGTGTTCAAACCTCTATGTGAGAATAAGTGAGGGCTTTTTGCTTCTGCTGGGTTCTGTGGAGGTTGCTCACCGAATGAAAAACAAATAATGCATCTCTTTGACGAAGGAAAGACATAAGTTATATACCACCGTTTAACACTACGACAAATCGGCAGCGAAATCACCCGCGGTGTAGACTTTGATCATAGCGGCGTGTGTTTTCATGTAATGAGTGACGAAGAACAGCAGATGCACCAGACGTACCAGAGGAAGAACAGACTGTGAGTGAACGCTAAATAAAGGTGTACATATAGTCTAATATCACATATAAACATATGTATATGTCAAATATTTATTTGAACTTATGCCTCCTTTTTTATTTATTTGCACATAAAATAAAAAAGAAATAGCAAAAAAGACATTTTCCTAGCAATAAACAGTAGAATGCATATATATATATATATATATATATATATATATATATATATATATATATATATAGAGAGAGAGAGAGAGAGAGAGAGAGAGAGAGAGAGAGAGAGAGAGAGAGATTGGCTGCAGAAATGGCTATTAATGGTTGTATTATTGATGAATTTTGTCAAAATTATTATTCATATTAAAAAAAAGTTAATTGTTTTTACAGAACATGACATGTCTGACTTAAAGGGAGGGTTCACCCAAAAATTTAAATCCTGTCATAAACTCACCCCTTATGTCGTTCCATAAGACCTTTGATAATCTTCAGAACACTAACGAAGGTATTGATCACATTTTTACAGAGAATTATGAAATCACGAGTTTTCTCTCCCTCTATAGACAGCAATTTAACTGAAATGCTGTCAGGTCTGGAAGCACGGTATCGACAATGAAAACAAAACTAAAGACTTGATTAAACGTATTAAATATCAAAAATGTTTGCATCTGACGCGTCAAGAACTTCGCAAGAAACCAGGACTGTTAGATTACAAGAACCTGCAACCACAATCTACAAGGGACAGTAAGTTTACACGCAATCCTCCCATTTTTACGAATTTACTAGACAAAGCAGCATCATTTAAATATGCTGTATATCCAATGCCTTCTTTCTCCAGGAGAGAATTCTCAGCATGCTTAGATCTTTGTTTATTCGGTGCCTTTTTTGTGGTTTACAAATACAGAAATTAGACTAATTCTAAAATGCAAAGCGTTTGCTTTGTTTGGGGTCAAACACATCCCGAGCATTTACAGCAGTTCTGGGGCAAAGGTGAAGAGCTGACGTGACGTGAAGTTGAGAACATCAATGACAGAGGCGGAATGACATCAGGTGATATCTGTAGTGTGTCAGCAATTATTATGGTGTTCTGCAGAATAAAGCCTCTCAAAGCAGTTTTCTTGACTTGTGAAATACATGACTGACTTACTTTAAATATATAATTTCAGCAAATGTAATAATATCTCATCAGTCTCCTTGAGGTTGAGGCTCAACACACAATGAGTACATTTGTCCATTGGCACACACACACACGCATTAAAAGCAGAATAGTACCAGTTCCATTACGTTCAATACCAGTACTGAAGATAATAATGGCAGTATCGTTAAAAACCCCCACCATAAATAACATTCATGAAACTACCCCATAGTAGATCTACACAGGGGAACCGGGGAAGGCTCAGGGTTAAAAACTAAAAAATCTAATTAGTGTAGCTAAAGACTCCTCACACGAGAGCTGTATTCCTTCTTTAAGGATAGGGTGACTTGATGGACATCTTTCTACAAAGCCGTCATGCCTGATCAGGGTGCAGTTCATCATTCAGTCAAATCTCATTTGCTTTGTCTCTCAAGATGCTAAACGACACGGAGCCGATCTAACAAGAACTGGATCAAAAGGGGCCGGTTCGCTTTCGTGGTTTTCGCCGAGACTCGTAAACCGTGGTAAGCCGTCGCGTCTTGCGACCCGCCCAGTTAGGCCGTGGATCATCAAAAAAAGAAACGTCTCTGCCAGCCGCAAAACTAAAAGCGGCACGGTTTTACAACAATACGCTCAGAGGGACGGCCATAGGACGACTCGAAACAGAGCCAGGGAGGCGAGGGTGTGACGCTGCGTTTCTTTCAGCCCGAGCAGGACCTGTTTTTATCTTTAAATCGTGTGTCTTTTATACCCGGTGTCCCGTGAGCCTCCTCCCTCACTCGACAGGTGTCCCGAAGGGGGAGTGTTCACAGCAAGACTTGATTTACAGGATATCAGACGCCTTTAATTACGAGTCTCAGTATGTCATCCGTGCGGTTTGCGTGGGCTATATCCGGCGCACAGCGCAATTCTCCAGTTTTGTACACAAACCTGCTAAACAATATTTTCCTTCCTCACAAAAGCTCTGGCACGGCCCGCCGCCTTCCGACGTTTCATCCGCGGCTGAGGGAAAGGCTGGAAGAGATTAGGTCATACAGGAAGAGTTCCCAGAAAATGCTACCTTAAAAAGAGTTCTTGCTGCACATCTCAACAATGCAGGCAAGAATTTTAACACCGCCCCGAACCCCGAGGGCTTGTTTCACACAACAGGAGAGATCTGTACAGCCTCGGTCTTTAGGACATGCACACCTGAGACTTTCTATACAGACTATTCCTGTAGTCTATGTCCCCAAGTAACAATATCCAAACTGACTTAAAATAAAACCAATTCGCTAAAGAAGCAATACATGAGTTTTGTTTTTCATTGCTATTGTCTTTAATATTACAACCCTGATGCCTGCTGCAGGTTTTAAAAAAGTTAGCAGAGGGGCAACAAAGAGCTGAAAAAGCAAGACATTTTAAAGAGATATTGAGTAGCAACTAATTCATTAACATCAGGTCTGTAACGTGATTAGCTTTAAAACGGGTGTCTTAAAGAAGCTCTCTCAGAGGAGTAAAGATGGGCAGAGGCTCTCCAATGCGTGACAAGCGCATAAAAAGATGCTTTAAAAACCATGTTCCTCAACATCAGATTGCAAAGGCTTTGCAAATCGCATCATCTACAGTCAAAACACCATCAAAAGAAACCGGAGAACTCTGTGCGTAAGGGACGAGGCCGGAGACCTTTGCTGGACGCCCGTGGTCTTCGGGCGACACTGCATCACTCATCGGCACGATTCTGGATTCCAGGAATATTTCCAGAAACCACTGTTGCGCCATCTGCAAGCTAAAGCTCTATCACGCAAAAAGGAAGCCATGTGTGAAGATGGTTCATATGTGGTGATGTGTCCCGAGGGCCAAGGCCATTTAAAATGGACCTTTTAAAATGGAAAAGTGTTCTATGGGCAGACGAGTCCAAATGTGACGTTCTTGTTGGAAATCCCAGACGCCAGGTGCTCCGTAAAGAGGAGGGAGATCTTCCAGTCAACATCTCTGAAGGTATGGGAGCAGCTTGCGTGTTTTGGAAAGCACTATGAATGCTGAAAGGTATATAAAGGTTTTAGTTCTACATATGCTCCCCTCCAGATGACGTCTGTTTCAGGGAAGGCCTTGCGTATTTCAGCAAGACAATGTGAAAACCACATCCTGCAGATATTACAACAGCATGGCTTCGTAGTAGAAGAGTCCGGCGCTGACCTGACCTGCAGATCTTTCACCTATAGAGAACATCTAGCGCATCATTAAATGAAAAATATGTCAAACATGACCACAAAAATGGGACCAAACT